>NW_014555614.1:0-9997 GCF_001313825.1 Dinoponera quadriceps
CATCAATACGGATGTCTACTGTCAGCAACTGGACAAACTGAATGCAGTGATTAAAGAAAAACGGGCAGAATTGGTCAATTGTTAGGGCGTCATCTTCCACCAGGACAACGCTAGGCCACACACATCTTTGGTCACTCGCCAAATTAATGGAGCTTGGTTGGGAATTGATGTTACATCCACCATATAGCCCTAACATTGCGCCGTCAGATTACTATTTATTTCGATCCTTGCAGAACTATTTGGGTGGTAAAACTTTTAAGGATGATGAAGCTGTGAAATCGCACTTGGATCAATTTTTTGCCGATAAAAACCAGAAGTTCTACGAGCGTGGAATTATGAAGTTGCCAGAAAGATGGCAAAAGGTCATTTAACAAAATGGAAAATATGTCAGTGATTAAAGTTCATTCTATGCACAAAAAATTGTATTTTATTTCTATGAAAAAATCGGCAATTACTTTTTGGGCAATCCAATATTATCCTATTTACAATAGCGCTTGCCCGAAGTCCGTCTCCTTCCCAATCATATAAAAAAAGGAATTCGTAGTTCCCGAGGTACCCAGGACGTAACACTACTATCTAGTCTTGAAATCTAATTTGCTAGACACATTTGGGTATTTGAGAGACTCTATACTATACTAAAGGTTAACTCCACGCGATCGTTTTAAATTTCGCAGGCGTTAGCATTGCACCAAGCCGCGACGATAAAACGTGCATAATATATCGCACGCGGCTGCGGCTGCGTGATGTGGAAAACACTCGTAAAGACATTAAGCGCGCAGATTAAATTTCGCATCGTTTCTCAAGGCCTTAAATATCCGTCCTGCCGTTTACGAACGAGACCGTAAAAAATTCTCGCGTCTGTCAACAAACGCTTGAGTTGGAATTTTTTCAACGAGTTTTTCGTGTCGATTGCAAGAAGAAAACCACGCAACTGTCAATCCTTTTTCGCCGTGGTAAACGATGCGACGTGATCACTTCTAAGTTTTCGTAAAAACTCAGTAGTTATGTTCTTCTTTCTTTTGGTTTCTTCCTTCGTTCGTTTTTCTCTTACCACTCCTTCCTACCGTCCATTTCTGCTTTCTGCAGTTCAAAATTGATAACTCTCTAATAATAATCGATATTGTGTTACGCAAGAGCACGATTTTACGACACGACCCACGCGCGCAAAATGCATTATAAACTTTTCTTGAGTGTGTCACGGTGTTACGGAAAGAATATAAAATCGCCGCGCGAATAGTGACTCCGATTTGGCGGTTCTTGCTGTTTTGTCGTTTTGCTATTGCTTATCATGTGTATTCGCGCGTTTTGCATCACGTTTTGCACAAGCGCATTATTCTTGGGAACTATACGTTTTATTTTAATTACATCATTGGCTATCGCGTGTCATGTTTTATCGTATTGTTTTCGCACGTTCGCTGACATTGTCCATCTATAGAAAAAATAATTCTTTTGGTGTAACTGAATTTTCCGCCTGGGAGCTAGACAAAAACTCGATTATAAGAACAGAAATATTTCTTTAGGAGATTTCTACTTAGTCAATTTGCAAACAATAAAGAGATTTGCTCTCAATTCCCGGGAAAAAAATTATATGTGCATTTTGTCTATGTGCATATATAATCATATATCATTTTATATGTTTTACATCTAAAAAATATTGTTATACAAATGTAATTGAAGTAAATTGAAAAAATCTAATTAAGAAGAAATTGTAATTGAACAAAATTTTGTTCATGGCTGCCCACGATGTAAACACTTAATTTAATCAAAATATTTCTTCCGCGTTTCACATTCAACAGTATTTTTTATAATTATATGTAATTATATGTGCTCATACGAAATGAAAACTGTTGAAAGGAAAGCAGAATAAATATCTTAAAGATCTATATATTTTAGATATATTTCTGGAGCTCTCTCATTTTTCCGATCCGTAATCGAGTCGGAAATAATTTTATCTTCGATGTAGGGCTATACGCGACCACATATTACTTATTTCACTATGCAATATTTACGCGAGCGCTCAATTGTTCTCTTGAACCATCCAGCAATGAGCACAGATTTAAACTTAATCGAACATATTTGGGACTTTAGTTGGACGGCATTTGCGGCGGGTATATAACAATATGTAAATTTAAGGTAGTTAGCACAACCTTTGGGTGAAATTTAGTGACGAATTCCGCAGGCACCAATATGTCGTTGCATTAACACTAAACCTACCGACATTTCATGTATACCTAATCCTACCATGAGCGGTCAAATGACCGCTTCAAAAAAACATATGTATCTTAATATAGAAAGAGATTTTAGCCAATTGGATAGTAAACAAAATATTTTTCTGGTACTATAATAAAAACCCGCTCCCCGCTTTTCTATTTAGAAAGTTTGATTTACCTTTNGCACTTATACCACGTAATTATTTCTATTATACACTGTGAAATTTTGATGCTCTCTGTTCGGATCGCAAGACCGTACTGTCGTACAAAGAACGCTATGCATTTGTTCCAATCGAGCTATGCATTTGTTCCAATCGCGCTTTCCAAAGAATATAGTCGTAAATAACATGAATTTTTCAAATGGTCAAATGACCGTTCGTGGTAGACTAGATAGACATGCTATAAATTTTTTTCGGAAAGTAAACAATAAAGAAAGTTGTGAATATTGAAAAATGGGTTGTATGTATATTATAGGAAATGTCAATAAGCTACATGGTAATACAGTAACGTTGTATACGAGAAATTCTAAACGAAATTTCAAAAACGGTCATTTGACCGCGCATGGTAGGTTTAGTGTTAATATCGTTTAACACGTTTAGGCCACGTCAGTCACCGGTGACTGAAAGTAACGTACGATATAAAACTAAAAAAATTACATAGTTTAATAAGTAATTTCAAGATTGTATAATTAATATACTTAAATATTTCTTATCAAAAAATTTTTATTTTTTTACCTGAACGAGATTTCCTCCGAAATGCGCGTAGAATTCAACGTGTTAAAAGACGTCTTACAAAGTAGGGATAGTAATGCTTGATATCAATTTTCTTCCCCCATCAGAGTGAATTTGGAGTAAAAAAATACTGCGAGAGTGACGAATCGCCGAGTTTATATATATATATATATATATATATATATATATACACAGTTGCGTCGGTATTTAAGGGGGAAACCTCCTTTATCGGGTCAAAAAAATCGATATTTTGGAAATGGTCTTAATCGATTGTTAAACTATTCAAGAATATTCCCTGAAAATTTCAAGTCGATATCTGCAGTATTTACGAAGTTACGAAGATAAAGCGGACGGGTCGGGTGACGAGTTCAGACGGGCCTAGCGACTCTCGGGCGGTCGCGTTTATACCTGCGTTTTCGGAGCGTGTTTTAAAAAAGTGAATGCGTTGGGCATGTCGAAAAACGAATGGGCACAAGACTTCGAAATGTAAAAAAAGATAAGAAGCTCGGTGGATGTGGAATGTTGACCGATGTACTGATAAAAAAAAAATAACTCGATACTACGGATTAGCCATACGTCAAAATACTGATTCGGTCCAGGGCATGAAAAAAGCCATTCAAGCAACACTCGATTATCTAACATCCACCGACGAGACACCGAAACACGGAAATTGTCCGGCTTGAGCTGATAGCTGGTGTAAGTGGCGCAAGGCTGAGGCAGCAGGTTGTGCAGCGTCATTTAAACATCCCCCTCCTCTTCACCCAAATGTTGAGAAACATTTGCAACTGATCTTCGACGATGTTTCGAATGACAGTCTTTTGAAAAGGTGTTTAGGCGGTTACACACAGAATATAAATGAAAGTTTCAATTCTACCGTTTGGCGTTTATCTCCTAAACACATTCACAGTGGAGCAAAAATCGTCTGCATTGCTGCGTATATTGCTGCATCGATATTTAACGAAGGCTACAATGCGGTGTTAATGATAATGCACCAATTGGATATCGAAATTGGGATCCAGGCACACAATTTTGCCACAATTAAAGACGAGAAGCGAATAAACAGACAGAACCGCCGAAGCTATAGCAGCTCAAAAGAGACAAGAACGGCTCGTAGGATGGAGATGATGGCTCAAAACAAGTTCTACGAGGAAGCGGAGGGGCTATTTTATGCAGCTGGAATCGCTGATTAGCGTGAGACTGCCGTAAGTTGTGAATATGTAGTATTATATCTAAAACTTTAAACGCGTTTTTCTCGAAACATGTTTTTTCGATTTTGTGTACACGATTAAGAGAAATCTACTGAACCGATTTGGCTTTATGACTTCTCATTTTAAAGATAATTAAATTCTCTTCGATGTGACATTGTTTTAAAAAAAAAAAATTTTTCATATTTTTTTCGTATTTAAAAGTTGAATTTTTAAACGAAAAACGCACTTTCAATTTTGAACTGTGTAAAAACATGCAATTTCGACTTTTTCTTTAAAAAATCGAAATGTCACATAGAAGCTAGTATCATAAATATTACTAAAAATTTTGGTTTTTTTGTTTCAGATCAAAATTAAGGACGCTACAGTGTACACACTCCGTAAGCGAAGCGATAATATGGCGTCCGTTTTTATAGTAAACATTTTTTTTTTTTAAATTCCTGTGTACTCTTCGATTGTGTATTAAACTGTCATAAAAATTTCAAAACGTTTCAAGTTATTATACCCGAGAAAAAAATTCGTGAAAATCATGAATTTTTCGACCGTGTAAACGAGATTTCCCCCTTAACGCTTGACGCTTATACTTTTCGAGAAATTTAAGTTAAAAAACTTTTAATAAATGTAAATGCTATTTTGAATGAGGAACAAAAACATTTATTTTATTGTTATAACAATAACAGAGTCGATACATAATGAATAAACATAAACAACAAATAAAATAAAAAACAAAGTAAAAAATAATGAATTTTTGTATTTCATCATAACGGAAGTTGATGATAAACATTTCTGTGAGATACAACAAAAAATATAATAAATTTTAAATTAATTAATAAAAAGTTTAATAACCATTGGCTTTAATAACCTCTAGTAAACTACGAGGCATACAATTTATTAATATTTTCAGAGTATTTACCGTAATTTCATTTCATTTGTTTTTTATGGCTGTAATGAAGTCCTATTTTGTATATCATTGATTTCTTGGAATTTGTCGCTCTAGTTCATCCCATAGATGTTCTATAGAATTTAAATCCGGGCTCTGAGGTAGTCAAGGGAGCACAGAAATACCATTTTCTTTGAGAAATGTTTTAACTATTTTTGCTGTGTGTTTCGGGTCGTTGTGTTGTAACACGTAGGCCCTGTCGACTGCAAATTTTTCAATCGATTGAAATAAATTTTCATTTAATAATTCAATATATTAAACAGCAGTCAGTCTTCCATCAATAATAGTTAAATTGCCTACTTGGGTGTCATCGAAACAACCCCATATCATTATATTCCCACCACCGTGTTTGACAATAGGTGTTATTAGTGTCTGTTTGAAAGCGTTGCCTTTTTTCCTACACACATATTTTTTCCTTTTGTTTGAATTCAATTCGAATTTCGATTCATCGCTCCAAATTATTGATTTCCAAAATGAAATCGGCTTATTGTAATGTTTTTTAGCAAAATTTAGACGTTTTATTGCATTCATTTTTGAAATGTATGGTCTTTTCCTAGATATTCGTCCATGAATATCACTTTCATGAATACGAGATTTGATTTGCATGATCGATATTGGTAGACAAAGATTTTCTTTGATTTGTTGTGCAGTAGTAAACGGATTTTTTTTTACTTTTTAATGATTAACCGATCTTCGCGAGTTGTTTTCCTTTTTCTACCCGATCTCACGCAATTTTCAGGTTTACCTGTCTTTTGTAATTGTTAGCATATCTTTCTAACACCTTCTTTAGACATTCCAAACTAATGTGCAATTTGTTGCAAACTTTTTCCTTTCATTCTTCTTTTGTAAATGTGTACTCTCTCGGATACTTGTAGCTCTCTAGTTTTCGGCATACTACAAATAAAAGGTACTTGTCGTCACGAAAAAAATGTGTGAAAATATCCTACACATCATTAGTCTACGAATAAAATTAAAAAATTATTAAAAGATGTTAACATTTTATTCATAAAATAAAAGTTTTATTGCGTCAACTTACTTTCCGTCAGACCAATATTTGACAAAAAATTTTTTAACGTACAGTAACTTTGTTCTTTATAATGCTTTTGCTTCTGCTCTTCGCAAGCAACTAAAGCATTACCCATACTTAAGGTAAACAGAAAATAAGAGTTTTTAAGTCATATAAAAACTTCAACATAGCAGAAAAATACAACATCCTTGAAATTTGCGGCCGTCAACATAAATACTGACGCGACTGTATATATACGAGGTGTGTTCAGAAAATAATGGGAATTTTCGTTTTTTGAAAAAAATATTTATTTATTCGTCTACATTAATGTTGTCGCCTTCAAAATAGTCCCCATTAGATATTATGCACTTGTGCCAGCGCTTCTTCCAATCCTCGAAACACTTCTCAAACTCGATCTTTGGGATAGCCTTTAGCTCTTTCAGCGATGCGCTTTTAATGTCATCTATGCTTGTAAAACGACAACCCTTTAAGGTTCTCTTTATTTTTGGAAATACGAAAAAGTCACACTGAGCCATGTCTGGCGAATATGGAGGCTGGGGCATCGTTACAGTATTGTTTTTGGCTAAAAATTCACGAACAAGCAATGAAGTGTTGTTGTGAAATTTTGCTGCCACGCGTTTCATACCCAAAACATTCGAAAAAATTTTATGGCATGAGCCAATCGATATGCCAACATCATCAGAGACTTCTCTGATTGTGATTCGGCGATCGTTCATAACCATTTCTTTCACTTTTTCCACGTTTTCATCGGTTGTTGATGTGCTGGGGCGTCCGAGGCCTTCGTCATTTTCAACGTCTTCACGGCCATCTTGGAAACGCTTATACCACTCGTAAACTCTTGTTTTACTCATAGCAGACTCACCATGGGCCTTTGTTAACATTTCACACACTTTGTTACACTTTTTTTACGCAAAATTTGATACAAATTCTTTAATCCATTTCTTTTAACAAACGGAAATCGCCGAGCTCATAAAAACAGGTCTAACCTTAGCGGCTGCCACAGACAAAGTAAACAATGAATACAGCTGAAAATTTATCATACTTCAAAGGCATGTATACCAAAATAATAAAAAAAAAATTTTGACGATCGGACTCTCCAAACCCGCGAAATTAAAAAATTCCCGTTATTTTATGAACACACCTCGTATATATGGCTACGATTTTTTTCGTTATATCCAACATGTTTGAATTAGCTAAAGTGGAAAAAAGAATTATAGGATCATATTGTTCTTACATATTGGCGGGAAGCTCTAGGTGGCGTTCTATCGTGTTACAACAAAAAATTAAATAGATACTATTGGTATTAACATTATCTAAAACGCATCTAGAGGAGATTACACGTTTCGGTCGGTTTTACGCTTCTGTCTGTCTGTCTGTTTATATATATATATATATAATTTTTTGTTGTAACACGATAAAACGCCACCTAGAGCTTCCCGCCAATATGTAAGAACAATATGATTCTATAATTCTTTTTTCCACTTTAGCTAATTCAAACATGTTGGATATAACGAAAAAAATTGTAGCCACGTTTCTAAAGGCTCATTTTAATCGGGAGAAATTACCTTTTAAGATGCCGTTGAGTTTTCATCATTATTTATCATTTTTCGTACAGTTATATTAAGTTAGGTGAAAAACGGAAAAGATGCAATTTTTAACCTAATTTTAAAGTAAATATTGTGCCGTCAAAATTAAACTAAATTTAAAAAACGTGAATACTTTTTATAGAGTAGACGTTTAGTTTTCGATTATTTTTTTATAAATGGTGTATGATGATTGGTTCGACTTTTATATGCGGCCAAAGTGATTAGGGCGGTTTTTACTTTGCTACTAAATAACTCGGTGAAAAAAAATCGTAGAATCATTTCTAAGAAAGCAAATTGAAGAGAAAAGTTTATGCTTTACAACGCAATAAACGAAATTTTGTTTCTATTTGTTTTATACTTTGTGTGCTTTGCTAAATTTGAAGAAAAATTTTGCAATTTTTCTGAAGCTGCTTTTTAATATCATAAATTTGAAATTAATATTATAATTAAATAATAATATTTTACATCTGGATAAAGATTATGAAAGATGAAACTTCAAACTTTAAAACGCTTTGTGTGATCAAAATTGGATCACTTTTAACAGTTATATTAATTGAAAAGGGTCTTTTTTACGGGAAAAGTAATCCCCTTATTTTTTTACGAAGTATAGAAAGAACACGAATCCGATCCATCAAATAATTTTAGAAATATTTTGGCACTGATTTAAAAAAACGCGTTTAAAGTTTTAAATATACTTTTAAGCAATATATGGATAATTTCTTTTGATTTACATAAAATCTATGCGACGTTCCGCCTTTTGATAAAGTCGGCGCGGTTCTATTCGTCTAGATCGCGGCGGGAACGTCTTGCGGTACGGTGAGAGAAAACCGGTCGTGGCCCCTGGATGGCTCGCCGGATTGCCAGGTTCGCTTCTCAATTAGGAGAGAGTCTTCGGTTTAATAATAATAACAATAGATTTATTCCTAGATCTTAATTACAACAGACACAGGTACGAGCAGATATCGGCTCGGTACTTTAAACGGTTTTCTCGTGTCGCAGCGTGTTGTTGATATTGACAGACGCGTGTGTATTTTGACGGCTCAGCTGATTGCTGAGTTTCGCGGCGAGACGGTTGCGCGGGACGGCGATCGCGGTTATGTATACCTGGCGGTGTATATACTACTTGACGTACGGGCATCGGTCGGTAGAGTCGCGGGGAGCGAGCGCGGTGTCGCTGTTTTGACAGTGCTAGGCCGGTCTCTGTGACGTTTCTCCGCGATGTCGTTTAAATTGCCATAGAGAGTGCAGTACGGAAGCCACGCGCAGGTTGCACGGAAAGCGGAGGCACTCTCCGGGCCCAGAGGCCTCGCGGAGCCAGGAACGGTCTGTACGGCGACCAGGAGGTACCCGCTGTATCGGGATTGCCCTCCCGTGTCGACGTGTTACTCTCCGCGAGGACCACGGCAACGGGGGTTCGTGAGAGAAACGGCGCGGTGGTGCGGCGGTCGGAACGAAACCCTCGGCAGAGTTTCGGAGGCGTTCCCTTTACGGGGAGAGACGGGGCCGAGAAGGCTCAGCGGAGACAGCGAAGGTGCCACCCCCTTACCCGTCGCGGGTAACAATTCCCTTGTTGAAGTTTGCTCCAGCGGATGCTTATCAACTAAATTTCGCTCGCTCAGTTGCTCGCATGCAACCCGGCACGGTAACGCGAGGGACCCGGTGTCCCTTTACGACGGCGGTGATTCGGTCGAGACCACTCGGCCGAGACTTGGCCGAGAATGCTCGGCAGAGACGGCGCAGTCGCCATCCCGGACTTGTCGGGCCTAATGTCGGTCGGTCAGAGGCCGGCTAGGAACCGGGAACTCCCGGTGATGGCGGTAGTATACCGTCCCGGGAGAGAATGGTGAGTGCGGCTGCGAACACGCAGCTGGGACGGCGCATACACCGTCTCGGTTCCTCGGCAAATCAGGATGTGAGTGCGGCTGCGAATACGTAGCTGGGGCGGTGAACACACCGCCTCGGTTCCTCGGCAATGGAGGACGGGATCCGGAGCAGCCTGCGAACGTGTCGCTCTAGCTGACTTCGGTGGAATCAGCTCCGATGCCTCCGCCGGTCTGATTATATATCCGACGGAGGCCGTTTGTTTATGTTTATTGACACGCACGTGATCACGCTCCTGGCGGAAGCTCGTCACGTGCGTGTCATGTTGTTTAGGATGGCGCAAAGCGCCGGTGAGCGACCCGACGGATGGTCGGTCGGGTCGCGGGGGGAGGGTGACGATGTTAATGCGCCGTTACATCCATTCCAAAGTCATATAATAAATGTATTAGGTTGGTGCGTATGAAATGTCGCATTCTC
>NW_014555615.1:0-1519 GCF_001313825.1 Dinoponera quadriceps
TTTTATGCAAAGGGGATAGTGCACCGTGAATTCGTACCCCCTGGCCAGATCGTCAACGCGAAATTTTACGTGGAAGTGCTTCACAGACTGGCGAACAGGGTCGCCCGCGTCCGCGCGGAGATCCGTGGAAATTGGAAACTCCACCACGACAACGCACCAGCGCACACCGCCTTTGTTGTCACGGCATACCTAATCCGGATCGGTGTGGCAACAGTGCCGCAGCCGCCCTACAGCCCCGACTTGGCCCCGGCAGACTTCTTTTTGTTCCCTCGGCTGAAAAGGGCCCTTGAAGGAAAACATCTGAAGTCGGTGGACAATGTGCAAGCTACGTCGACGGCCGCCCTAAACAGCATCACAGTCGACGAGTTCCAGAAAGCGTATGACTCATGGAAATCGCGCTGGCAAAAATGTATAAATGCTGAAGGGGCGTACTTAGAAGAATTTTAAGTTGTTGTACCTGTGCGATTAATAAATAACGTTAAAAAAAATGCGACGCATTACTTTCCGGACAAACCCTGNGCTCGAGATGTATACCATTGGTGCGGAAGTTAAGACCAAACGTGCAAATTATTACTTGCCTATTGAACAGGCTTCACAATGCAAGAAAATAAAGTGTGAAAGGTTAGTATTATTCCCAATTTATATGCAATATAATCTCTCTCTTTCTGAGATTTGAATATTTAACAAAAACTTGTCTTAAATTTTTCTTTACAGTGTTTCTACTGAAAAACCACGTATTCCTGCTCGTATCTTAGGGAAGAGATACATGCTAACAACTATATCATATAAATACTTAGAAATTGGAATCAGTGTAGGACCTGCATCCTACGTGGAACTTGTTCTTGGCGATAATCGAGGCAATCATTTGATATTACCAAATGAAATCTGGAAGAAGATTATACATCGACGTGCACACATCGAGCGATATGTGGAGTCATCTCATTCCTCGCCATTATGGATTCGAGATTTGTTGGTGGAATGTCGCATGATGCATGGCGATACCATTATTCAGCTTACATTGTTCAACAAGTCATTGTATTTAAAACCGGAAACATTGAATAACTTATTCAATCTTGAGTAGTGTATTAATCATATGTACTTATGGTTATATGAAAATACGCATATTGTTAATGCAAAGTTCCAAAATTTTGTATGCATTTTGCAACAAAATGATATTATTCGTGAATGGTACGAGTCCAAAACTACTGACTGGTCTTACGCCGCTAAAGTAATACGCGAAAGTGGCGATTTTGACAGCGAGTCTCTCGTCGACTGTGAGCTATTGGCATGCGCCTTGAAAGACCTTTTACATTATGTTCTGAATAATTAATAATAAACTATTTTAGATCCTCAAAGATTTTTTTTTAATTTAATATCCTCCCCCTTACCTTTCCCCCATTTAGATCTAAGTGAACGCGATATAGGAGCGAGTGCGCTGGAGGGGGTGTGTGAACTTGTGTCGTCGCGGACGGGCCGCTGGAGGGGGTACAGATCGGATCGCTGTGGGGGAGGGTGGGTG
>NW_014555616.1:0-6460 GCF_001313825.1 Dinoponera quadriceps
TCAATCCTCATAACTCGAAAAGTACTCAATGAAGAAACATTTCGTTATAGTGTTTTGGAAAGCTCTCGAGGTCAGCTACAAGAATATGTAATAAAAAATAGAGGATGCCATTAAAAAAAATTGAGGTGACCTTCATGTGACTTTTAAATAATTCTTCACGGTCAAACCAATGACACCATCTTATGTGCCCCTCAAAGTCACAAAACTTTTGTCTAAAACATTTTTCTTTAAAATGTCGCGTTTACGAAAAAATCGGGTGAGACGTGTGGTCTGGGACATCCTGTATATGACATTTGTAGTAATAGTGTTAATACGTAGGTGGCTATTTATATTTCTGGCCTTGGTAGTAGTAAGTATTGCCAGGCGCCATCTGACGTTGTCATTGGAAACTTGACATTATTGAACATAAGAACATAAGAACACATTGTCATTTGAGCGCGGTTTACAGCGCGGTTGTTTACAGTGAATCGAAACATTCATGTCGGGCAAAAAATGGAATTAACTCGTGAACATTTACATGCGATTATTTTTCTTAACTTTCGAAATTCTTTATACAGCGAGAAAGCACTATCCTACAGCACTGTAAAAAACTGATATAACGAATTCAATCGTGGCCGACGTTCGCTCCAAGGCGAATTCCGTGAAGGTCGTCCAAAATCGGTTGTTATGCTAGAAAATATCGATGCTGTGCGTGAACTGATAAAGCAAAATTGTCATGTGACATACCGTGAGATTGAGGCATCTTTGGGCATTAGTATAACAAGCATCAATAAGATATTGCATGAACATTTGTCCGTAAAAAAAATTTGTTAGCGTTGAATCCCGCATAATCTGACAAACGCTCAAAAGAAGACTCGTGTTGATTAGTGCAAGAAAATGTTGAAAAAATACGTTCAAGGTGCATCAAAGGCTGTGTATAACATCTACACAGGTGACGAATCATGGATCTATGCATATGAGCCCGAAACAAAACAGCAATCGACTGTATGGGTCTTCCAAGACGAGTCAAATCCAATAAAATTTATTCGCGGAAGAAGCACATCGAAGCAAATGGTTGCCTGTTTCTTCGGCATTATCGGTCACGTGGCGACAGTGGCATTAGAGCACCGTAGGACGGTCAATTCTGAATGGTACACGACCATTTGTTTGCCAGAAGTCATCGGAGAAATTCGAGAATAGCAGAAGAAGGGGCGAATCATTCTTCATCATGACAATGCGAGCTCTCACACATCGGGTCAAACAAAGGAATTTTTGGCCAAAACATCGAATTGATTGGTCTTCCGCCGTATAGCCCTGATTTAGCACCCAATGACTCTTTCTCGTTCCCGCACATCAAAAATAAATTACGTGGTCAACGATTTTCGATACCCGAAGAAGCGGTTGATGCATTCAAAACGCATATTTTGCAGTTACCTCAATCGGAGTGGAAAAAGTGCTTCGAAAATTGGTTCAAACGCATGCAAAAGTGTATTGATCATCATGGAGAACATTTTGAAAAACAATAAAACCAATTTTTTTTTATTATAAATATCTGTTTTTTCATTATTAGGCCAGAAATATAAGTAGCAACTCTTGTAATAAATAAAATTACATGTTATTCCATCATTGCCCGATTTTTGTATAACACATCGATTAATATGTCCAATATCCAATCCAATATTGTTATTAACACACCTTGGGTAAAGTATATATCATGCGGGCTGCTTTTATCACTGGAATTACACCATAAAATAACACCGTTATACAATAGAGCACTTCTAAACTATCCAACCAAACCTCGATTATACCCAATACCTGAATTCACTGGGAATTACATTCTGTTCATATATGCACTATACGATTACACTACATACATTTCGCAGTAAATCTATTTGCAGTAAAGCGATTAATTGAATAGTTTGAAAATATATATATAAATTTTACATTCTGTCGCTTGGGTGGACGGAAAAAATTCCATTGAAAATGGATGCGAATACCGTAAGCAGACATTGTTATATAACGTGAAAATAATGATTAATTTTACCAACAATAAGATTTAATCTTTTAAACTTTCCTCTAAATAATATAAATGTACTCTGTAAAGAGCGCGAAGTCTCACATGCTCTAACTACGAAATGCGACAAAAACATATACCTGGAGGGTCAATCTAGATCCGAATACTAGTAAAAATAAGATGTAAATTGCGTAACGTACGGTTACGATATGAAAGGGCCATAGACTAATACTTAATAAAACGCGGACAATATTGTAATGTGAATTTGTAAAGAATGTTTCGGTATCATTCATTTCGTGTCTCAGTTAGGATCGTCACTTTCTACAACGATGAAATTCATTTCACTCTAAGGTATAGTTCATATTGCAAGCTTTTGACAAATTCTGTTTCAACTTGTCTCCGCGAAACACACGTGGTTGCTGTTATGTTTGTATTATATAGTCGGCGGAAAAAGTCGATCGATAGCAACAGTAAACATCTGTTTGTAGAGACGGACCATTTATCGCAAATCAATAGTAGAATGATGGATTGCTGAAATCGCGCGATTGTAAACCGCTTCAATAAATTTTTTGAGCCCTCTTTTTTAGAGAGGATTTAAATTGCAAATTGCTGAAATCAGACGTTGCTTTGTGAAGATATGATTTCATGATAGCTTTTTTTTTATATTTGCAATAAGAAACTGAAGTTTCGCAAGCACAATTGCGAGTTGCAATTAGACTGTTTTACTTATCACTTTTAAAACTTTTGCGATCTGGTTTAGTTTAAATGCGGGGAGAATGCATTTTATATGTGAAAGGTACTTGTAATCACATAATTATAAAAAGTTTTGTAACGTGCTACATGTCAATTTATATCGTCGTGGTAATATGCAAAAATGTGTCGAAATTAATATTGGGAGTGTGAATAAGTTCTCGCCGTTTCACAATCAGATGGTGGTATAAAAATTTTCTGTGTATAATTCAAGATGATGACGCATCTATATTGAAGTTCTATAACCTATGTTTAAAATCAGTGCGTCAATGTCTTTCCATTAACCTATAAAAAACATTTTCTTTTTGTAGCGTAAAACATGTCAAATTTCGTGCCAAATAAACTGTTTTTGCGGGGAATTTTACTGCACTATTTTATTCAGAAGAAATTTGCAGCTGAAGCACACAGAAATTTTGTAGAAACCTATAGTGATCATGCTCTGTCGGAAAAAACATGCAGAGATTGGTTTAACCGATTTAAAAATGGTGATTTTGATGTTCAAGATAGAGAACGCAGTGGTGCACCAAAAAAGTTTCAAGACGAAGAATTGGAAACATTACTTGCTGAAGATCCATGTCAGACGCAATCCGATGTTGCAAAATTATTAGGAGTTGATCGAACAAGAGTTTCGAAACGTCTGACAGCATTAGGAATGATACAAAAGGAAGGATCTTGCGTGCCGTACGAACTGAAGCCGAGAGACGTCGAACGGCGTCTTGTCACGTGTGAACAGCTGCTTCTTCAACGACAAAAAAGGAAAGGTTTCATACATCGTATTGTGACTGGTGATGAAAAGTGGATATACTACAGTAATCCCAAGCGTAAAAAATCGTGGGTTAAGCCCGGCGAAGCAGTAGCATTAACGCCAAAGCGGAATATCCACGGTTCCAAGCTCATGCTGTGCATTTGGTAGGATCAGCTGGAGGTAGTGTATTACGAGCTGCTCCAACCCAACCAAACCATCACAGGAGATCTCTATCGATGACAATTGATGCGTTTGAGCAGAGCATTGAAAGAAAAACGGCCGCAATATGAGCAAAGACACGATAAGATGATTTTGCTGCATGATAACGCTCGGCTGCATGTTGCGCCACCGGTCAAAACATACCTGGAAACCTGAAATGGGAAGTCCTACCCCACCCGCCATACTCTCCAAACATTGCGCCTTCTGATTACTATTTATTTCGATCGATGACTAACGGCCTGGCTGAGCAGCATTTCACTTTGCATGAAGAAACGAAAAAATTATTTCGATCGATTCGTGGATAGCCGCAAAAGAAGTGTCGTTTTTTCGACGTGGAATTCTAATGCTGCCAGAAAGATGGGAAAAAGTCGTCTCCAGCGATGGGCAATACTTTAATTGACTTGTTTTTTTATTATTTTTTTTAAATAAAAGATTTATTTTTACAAAAAACGGCGAGAACTTATTCACACTCCTAATAAATAATTTTAGAAATCTTTTCATCGTTGAGATGTCGGAAAAAGTGACTCATGTCTTCGGTATTTTCATTGTTGTATGACAAAAATACGATTCTTTATAACTAGAAGACCAAATTTTTAATATATTTATTAGAAGATAGAAAATAATCTGTTATATTCAAACATTGCTTGAAAGTGACAAATATCATTGAAACGCAATATTTTGTACAGTTTTGTTTAATTCCATATAAAATTCACATATATTTAAGATGTGCAAGTCATATGTTCGGTGGGTAATATTTATTTTTACTAACTAAACTAATTGTTAAATCATGTTCTAAAAATATTTCACTGCATAGATCGTAGTAGCATATAATATGACGTTGATATCCGCAGTATCTAAAATAAAAATTCAATAAATAATAAGTTTGTATATATATTTTAATAAAATAATTACGCTCACCGCACTGAAATTCTCATACGACATCACGATGATTTTGCCAGCCGTTATTTGCGACGGTTTTATGCTTTTCAACATGATCATTATTAATAGCTTTCGTACTGCATACGGCATTTCATACCACTTTACATTATATCTGTATATGCAAGAGGCTAATATTATTAAAATTATTTCATATAATATTGGATGTCTCTTTTAAGATTAAACTACGAGAAGCTTTATCAATTTTGCAGTTTTTAAAGCATAAGTCTGATATATTAAACATACGCGGATTCATAAAGTTTTTCGCTGGAATCTATGATTCTCTGACCTTGCCAGTTCTCGAAAAGCGCGTTAATAAGAGCTGCGTTAAAATAGAGAAGATGTCGAAAAAAGCGACTCATGTCTTCGGTATTTGTTATCATCTGTGTGAAGATACATATAATTTAATCTAGATCGCGTAATAAATAACTCATACTCTTTGCAATGCACGAAAATGCACCTGAAATCCGACGACGCTTATAATGGAGATGAAACATCCCATTTGTAAAAGAAGAGGTGGCCTATATAATGATTCCAAGATACTAACAAACCTGCCGTAATACATGACGTATTAATTTAAGTATTTTCAGGGCTGGGAAATAACGTCGTTATCGTTATTTCTTCTTAATAACCAGATAATGACGTTTTTTTTTTTAGTAAAGGTAATGGTATCGCAATTTCATTATTTGGGTAACAGTAGCGAATACAATACAGTAGCGAATACAATTGTACACGTATATGCAATGGGTGATAACATACGAGGTCTGGCTATTAAATAACGAGATTGTGCGCGCAGAAGTCGTCTTAGAGGGAAAGGGGAGAAACGAATGCAGCGTTGGATAGGTGGAAATGTCTATTATTCCAGTACGAAAACTCGTTTTTGTCGCTGTAGTAGTATTTTTTCTATAGAGGTTAGAAACGAACGTGTTTTTTTCTCATGCCGATAACAATGCGTGACGAAAAACACGAGCAACGGATCAATGTGAAATTTCTCGTTAAATTAAAAAAAACTCCGATTGAGTACTATAACTTGTTGAAAGAGGCCTATGGTGAGAATTCTCTATCTCGTGCGCGTGTTTTCGAATGGTATAAACGGTTTTCTGAAGGCCGAGAGAGCACCGAAGATGACCAACGCCCAGGTCGACGTGTCTCTGTTTCAACTCCGCAAACAGTGACCAAAATCAATGAAATTGTGCGCGGAGATCGTCGTATGAGCATTAGGGTGATTGCTGAGACTGTAAACGCCGATAAAGAAACTGTCAGAAAAATTTTACATGACGAATTGAACATGAAGAAAATCTGTGCGAAGTTGGTCCCAAAAAATTTGACCCCTAACCAAAAGTTCGTCCGTCAACAGATCTGCTCAGATTTTCTTGAGAGGTTTGATGAAGAGTCTGAATTGATGGAAAACATCATCACTTGCGATGAAACCTGAATATTCCATTACGATGTTGAAACTAAGCGGCAATCCATGCACTGGAAAACTCCTGCATCCACAAGAATGACAAAAGCAAGGATATCGAAATCAAAATTTAAAGCCATGCTAATTGTTTTTTTCGACATCAACGGCATCGTGATGACTGAATGGGTTCCAGAGGGTCAAACTGTAAACCAAATTTATTATTTGAAAGTTTTGGCAACACTGCGAGATAGAGTTCGTAAGAAACGACCGGAGTTGTAGAAAAACAAGTCGTGGATCTTGCACCAGGAGAATGCACCTGCCCATAACGCGCTGTCTGTGAAGCGTTATTTAGCCGCTAGAGGCACTCCAGTGCTCGAACACGCGCCGTACTCGCCTGATTTAGCACCCTGTGACT
>NW_014555616.1:6580-8356 GCF_001313825.1 Dinoponera quadriceps
AAAACGAATGGAACGGTGTGTGGCGAGGGGAGGGGAGTACATTGAAGGGAAGAATTCGATTGTAGAATAATTTTTAAAATAAAACTTTTTCATAAGCAGTCTCGTTATTTAATAGCCAGACCTCGTATTATAAAAACAGATTTTTATAATTTGATAAAAAATATAACCAAAATTATAACGTCTCATTATTTTTTAAATAATAACAACGTAAGATAGATCAATCAAAACATAATAACAACAGTAAAGAGTTATTTTTCAAGATAAATGACGATAATAACATCAATTCTTTTTCTGAATTAGCAACGAATAACGGTAGCGAATTACTGTTAAAAAGTAACAACTTTACAATGATTTTGCTACCTATTATCATTCGTGAAAATAACAAATAATCGAATGTACTAACTGTATCGCCTCGGTGTGTCTTTGAATACTGTAAGCGATGATCGAGTAAGATTTATTATTTTTCGTGGTACTTTTTAATAAATCCTTAAAATCGTCCTCTAAATTGTTTGCGTTTTCCAAGACGTACCTAAGCCCGCAATATGTTATCCGGAAATAAAAAAATTGATTTTGTCATTTCTTTTGATGTGAAATTTGGGAATCTTTAACTGTTAAAAAAAAAAAGTATGTTTTCATTTCTCGATTTCATATGTGAAGACGATCAGATAGACTCTTACCTCAAAGCTGCTAGCAGTCCGCAGTAATATTGAACGGATGTCAAAAACAAGACATCGACTGCGCAAAGGAAGATCATATATGACATTTCGCACATGACCGTGTGCATGAAAATCGGGACATAATACGTGTCTAAGTCAACAAAGTAATTAACGCGATAAGGCAAGCCCGGTTGGGCGCCTTGCACTTTATTCATTCTATCGGATTCCTCATTGGATTCCACGTAGATGAACTTAGTCAACAAGCTCGCACATAGGAAAAGAATGGAGTGACCAAATAAAACAACTGGTTGGTAGACAAATGCATTGAATTAATTGGATTAGTTAGAAATTCGGCTTAAATTTCTTTGGTTTACATTTTTTGAATAGATCAATCAAAAAGTTCGTTTCGATATTTTAGTCAAATTTGTCTTTGTTGCATTCAATAGAAATAAATAATTCTCTAGAAATAAATAATAATCTTCAACCAAATTTTCACTGTCGTTATCTACTATTTTTCAACATTTATCTTGGCAATATCCATATATTATAAATCGTTTTACATTTACAATGCAAGCCATTTTGATGTCACTATTTAAATATCTTCTTTCCAACACTTTGTATAGAAATTTTATTCAGATAAAAGTTGTGGTGTTTGGAAAAAGACATAAGATGGTAACACCTAAACATCGTTGAACAGTCAATAATTTAAAATTATTTTAAGAACAAATTTATATTTTTCGATCATTTCATAATAATACATGCTCTATAAAAGCCTCAGCACAGGAGTTATGGTGTAAACAATACAAAGTGTGATAAAAAAAGACCAGAATTCTGTCGCTGAACGGGTAAACTTCACGGTAAAACTTCACGGACGTAGTTTAAGATTTTATTATAGATAACACATCCTACTCCAGTACGCTGTAGAAATTTCGTTATGATTGGTCCAGTTCTTCTGAAGTTATTGTACTTGAAATGAGTGTGCGTTTATACCGTTCTGTGATTCGTCAAGCGTTTTTAAAATAAAAGTGTTGCAAGAGTAGCGTGTTTGCGTGAAATTTTGCTATAAATTAGGAAAAACGTGCGCGGAGGCATTCAAAATGCTTAAGAAAGTTTTTGGGAA
>NW_014555617.1:0-2376 GCF_001313825.1 Dinoponera quadriceps
CGCTCTTCGTCGTTCACATCTTTTTGGCCCTCTGAAAACATTTTGTACCTTCGATAAACGTTGCTTCGGTCCAAGGTAGCTTCACCATATGCCACAGTCGGACTGCGTCCGCGCACTTAATTTTGTTTTTCACACAAAATTTGATACAGATTCTTTGATCCATTTTTTGGAATAGGCAAAAATCGAAGACGAGCCAAAACACGTTCAAGCAAAACAGCTGTCAAAGATAAACTGAATATTCAAAATGGCCGAACTTGTCGGCATAAGTGAGGGACNACCACAAAAAATCGAAAATTGAATATACGTAACCCGCGGAAATTCAAAATTCGCGATACTTTTTGAACAGACCTCGTATATTAGATAAACAAAAAAGTTCATAGCTTTCACACAAACGAAACAACAATTTAAATTTTAATTATCTTTCCGCCATTTTGCAGTTTTAAAGCGTGACATTTGGCCTTCTAAATTGCCATGCAGTTTGGCGTTTGATGCACACAACTTAAAAAATGAGTAGTGTTGACGATTGCAATAATAAAAGAGCATTTTCGATTTTCCATTCACTTCGCGTTTCATTTGAAGAAAAATGCTGCTGAAGCCACTAAAATGATTTGTGTTGCATATGGAGAGAACGCTATAAACTATGCCTCGTGTAGAAGATTATACCAAAAATTTCGCTATGGAGATTTCAGTCTTGAAGATGAACCACGTTCTGGACGCCCTTAACAGATTAAAACGGACGAATTGCAAGCATTGCCGGATATAAACTCTGCGCAAATTGAAAAGGATCTTACAGAACTGTTTGGCGTTATGTGGCAAGCCATTTCCGTACGTTTACATATCATGGGAAAGGTTCAGGAAGAAGACAGGATTCCGCATAAACTGTCTGAAGACAACAAATATCAACGGCGTGACACTGCACTCACTTTGATTTCAAAGTTCCGGAAAAAATATTTTCTGCACAAAATCATTATAGGCAATGAAAAGTGGATTCTTTATGATAACTCTAAGCGAAGAAAATTATAAGTTGACCCTGGTCAACCTTCGACATCGACGCCAAAGCCCAATATCCACGCCAAGAATGTTTTGTTTTGCATTTGGTGGGATTGTAAAGATATGTTGTATTACGAGATGTTGCCGGGTAAAACAATCACAACAGACCGCTACTAACAACACTTGACCGATTTGAGCGATGCATTAAAAGAAAAGAAGCTATTTACTGGCCAAGGAAGTCGTAAAGTGATCCTGCTTCATGACAATGAGGCGACCATAAGATGCGAAAGCGACTTAGGACCATATCTTTGCGTTAGGCTGGGAACTTCTCCCGCATGCGGCATATAGCCCAGACATGGCGACTTCCGATTACTATCTATTACAGTCGTTGCAGCATTACTTGGCAGCATCACTGATACACATTTCGTGAGATTTAAAGAGATACGAAAATGCATTGATGATTTTATCGCTTTGAAACCGGTGAGCTTCTATCGTCATGGGATTTGCAAGCTAGCCAAAAGGTGGCAAAAGATCATTGATGTAAACGGGGATTATTTCGCTCTTAATATTGTTTGTTTGTTTTTCAATAAACATTGAATTTTCTAAAAAAATCTTAGAACTTTTTTGCTCACCTAATAACTCAAGAAGTTCTTAATAAAAAATATTTGGTCATAGAGTTTTGGAATGATCTTAAAATAAGCTACAAGGATATGCAAGAAAAAATTGGATGAACTATTTAGGAAAATCAACGTGAACTTTATATGACATTAAAACAACTATTCAAGATCAAATCAATGACATTACTTTATGTACATCTGGTAGCCATATAATTTTTGTCTGAAACGTTTTTTCTAAAATATTCTGTTTCTAGATAAAAGGTGTGTACAGGTGGTTCCAAATGTATATACCAGGTGTATGCATAAGTTTTTTCCGGTTTAATTAAGAGATGGCGCCAGCGAAAAGTACGCAGCATATTAATTTGACACATACGTCATTTTGTTCGTCTGACATTTAAAACTACAAACACACACAAGTTGAGTCCGCCAAAAACTAGCGTCTTTGTTTTATCGTTCAGTGATCATGTCGAGTTTTGTGCCTGAAAAAGAACATTTGCGGCACGCATTGCTTTTTTTATTTAATCAAAAGAAAAAGGCTGTTGAAAGTCATCGTTTGCTGGTAGAAACATATGGTGAACACGCTCCATCGATTAGAACATGTGAGACATGGTTTCGACAATTTAAAAATAGTGATTTCAATGTGAAAGACAGTGAGCGCTCTGGTAGACCACAAAAATGCGAAGAAGCAATTGCAGGAGTTATTGGATGATGACCCAACTCAAACGGCAATTAGCAGAAGCATTACATGTATCACAAGAAACAATCAGCA
>NW_014555618.1:0-470 GCF_001313825.1 Dinoponera quadriceps
CGTGTATAGAAACAAAATTCATATAGGTACGTGATCTACGATAATATAAATTTATATTATTGTAAGTTCAATAAATTAAATGTATTATTGGGTTGGCAAATAAGTTCGTTCGGTTTTTTTGACTGGTATAAAATACAATTTATTTAATATACAAAATATATACTAATAAATAATTTATTGACCATTCTTTTCTATGACTTCTTGCCATCTTTTTACCAATTTCATAATCCCACATTCATAAAACGTCTGAGGTTTACCGGCAAAAAACTGATCCAGTAACGTTTTAACAGCTTCATTATTAGCAAAGTTTTTTCCGTTCAGAGAATTTTGCAGCGACCGGAACAAATGAAAATCAGAGGGTGCCGGTGAATAAGGTGGATGAGACAAAACATCCCAGCTAAGCCTTAACAATTTGTTCCGTGTAGTTAATGAAGTATGGGGTCTGGCATTGTCGTGGTGGAAGACGACTC
>NW_014555619.1:0-1320 GCF_001313825.1 Dinoponera quadriceps
ACCTTTACATATATCACAGTCATAACTATAACTTCGTTGCTCCGTTAGACACAATATCTTACCTGCACCTTGTACATGTAAAATATACCAGGTGTAGAAGTATGAAACCGGAATTTCCCTATAGATGATGCTAGCCATCAGTTTAGGGACCGTAAGACCGCTTCTGCAGCGCCATCATCTCCCTCTAACAGCTGACAAAAATTTTCAACACACAACAATCCAAGTTCCATACACCGGTATATTTTTTTATAACCTTAAACACGTCGAGTTTTGTACCTACGAACTACGATTTGCTGACAGAATTGGTTTTTGTTATCATTTGAAGAAAACTGCTGCAGAATCGCATCGAATGCTTGTCGGAGCTTACGGTGAACATGCTCTTAGTAAAACACAGTGTTTGGAGTGGTTCAAAAAATTCAAAAGTGGTGATTTTGACGTGAGAAACGAAGAGCGTGGGAAACCACCGAAAAAGTGTGCAGACAACAAATTGCAAGCCTTATTGGATGAAGATGATACTCAAACTCAAGAAGAACTGGGATGTATTGAATGTGACCCAGAAAACTGTCTCAATTCGTTTGAAAGCCATAGGAAAGATTCAGAAAGTGGGAGAATGGGTTCCGCATGAACTGAATGAAAGACAGTAAGAAAATCGAAAAACCATTTGTGAAATGCTGCTCGACAGATATAAAAGAGAAAGTCCATCGTATCATAACAGGTGATAAAAAATGGATATATTTTGAGAATCCTAAGCGTCAGAAATCATGGGTGAATCCAGGCGAACCATCGACATCCATTGCAAGACCAAATCGCTTTGGAAAGAAGACAATGCTCTGTGTTTGGTGGGATCAAAAGGGTGTAATCTATTATGAGCTGCTAAAACCTGGTGAAACCGTTAACACTGATCGCTACCAACAGCAAATGATCGATTTAAATCGAGCATTGCGTGAAAAACGAACGGAATATGAAAAAAGGCAACACAAAGTCATTTTGTTCCATGATAATGCCCCATCACACACAGCAAAACGGTCGGGGAATCGATCGAGACGTTCAGTTGGGAAATACTAACGCATGCGGCTTATTCTCCAGACTTGGCTCTGTCCGATTATCATCTATTCGCATCAATGGGACACGCTTTCGCTAAACAACGCTTAAATTCGTATGAAAATGTACGAAAATAGCTCGATAGCTGGTTCGCTTTAAAAGAAGAAATGTTTTTTTGGCGTGGCATTCATGAACTGCCGGAGAGGTGGGAAAAATATGTAAATAGCAATGGACATTATTTTGAATAAAATATTTTTCATCATTTTCAAACAACAGACG
>NW_014555619.1:1370-2013 GCF_001313825.1 Dinoponera quadriceps
AAAAGAGACTTACTAAACGTAATGTTAACACTACTATTAGTTTTTACTTTGAAATTCTCATTCAGAGTACGAGCAATTTCTATCAAAGAAACAAGATCTTTAATATTATTTTTGCCATTTTCATTGCTATCTTTTTAAATAATGGTACTTTTTTCACGAACGAAATGCACATTTGATGTACAATCATCAAGTATAAGAATTGGTATTAATTATTAACAATAAGAATTGGTCCAATTGGTATTAATTATTAACAATAAATTTAAGAAATGTTTAAAATAAAGATGAATGGAAAATTTCATGGAAATATTGTAATTTATAATTCTTATATTTTTAATACGAGGGTGGATCAAATATAAACGAGCTTTTTTAAATTGTGCGCCCGTCGGCGGCATGAGTGGTCTGCAACGTTTTTGACAGTGGAGGGGGGTTATGTGGAAGACAGTAATGACGTTGGCGCGCCACGTGCTTCTTACTCTCAGCAGCAATCACGATGCGTGAGAAAGAGGTATACCCCGCAGTTGCACAACGTGTTATTATTAAATTTCTCGTCAACGAGAATGTTATTGCTGCTGAAATTCGGCGCCGTTTACTTTCAGTTCGGGGAAAGAACCCTATCAGGGGCTCAGGTAAAGCAGTGGTGTAA
>NW_014555620.1:0-7015 GCF_001313825.1 Dinoponera quadriceps
GATTATGTTTTTATTTTATTGTCGATAGTCTACGCACAATCTAGTCGAACCGTCTTCTTTTTTAGTTAACACAATTCGACTCGCGCATTCCGATAAAGATGGCTGCACAATGCCTTCACTTATCCATCCGCTTATTTGCGCGTTTAACATGTTGAGCGCGGCGCCGATTTTGCTATACTTTCCGCTCAGGCGGCAGCGAGCGAGCACTTGATGCCGAGCGCTCAAGAGGTTCTTGGGATAGAGAGTATGAATAGAAGATTACTTTGTTTCACTTTACTGTGGGATGTTGCAGCCAATGCATAAGTATACAAATTATAAACAGAAGATAATGGAATGGGGAACGGCAAAAAGGTGACCTCCAAGAGACGATCAATCTCATTGTAATATGTGCAAATCTCATCCTCACTTTTGCTTAAAATGTTTTAATAAACTCCATTAAAACTATAACATTAATTTTTTAACCCTTGACAATGCCGGTTTCACGCACCAATGTTGCCCAAACGAAAAGTCCACTGTCAGTCCCTAGCACTTTCACAACCGCATGTTAGCGCAGTGAAACGTCGCCAGTGGCCGGCAATATTTTGGAAGAAAAAACTTTACGTAAATTCATGAAACAATTAACATTATTATGACGTGCTAAGAAAAATTTTGCAAATGGTTTGCCACTGGTACCACGTAGGAGTCACCGGCAAATAGCGACTGGCCTATCAATGGTACCACGTGAGTGTCACCGGCAAATAACGACTGGCCTACCAATGACACCACATGAGTGTCACCGGCATACAAGGACTGGCCTGCCCATGACACCACATTGGTGTCAGCGGTTGTGAAAGTGCTAGAGAGTGACGCCGCTTGAACGAAAAGTGTACTCACAGCCCCCAGGGACCGACGCCGCCAGAACGGAAAGTTCACTGTCAGTCCCGAGGGACTGACGTCGCGCTTAACGTGATAATTGTTCCTTTTCTAATGGCGATGACCGTCTTGCTCTCTGATATACAAGCTCATTGTCTTTTAATAATATCGTCATTTTTAATTCATCTTCTCGAGTTTCCTCAGGTTCGTACTGGTTAATTAAATTTTCAATCGCGTCTCTGTGCTTTATATCTGGAATGTGAGTTACATCGTACCATTTGCTTAGTCAAAATCTAAATTTATCTGGCATATTTCATTGAATTCTTTATTTTCTGAAATAAGTTTTGGGACATCAATAACAATATTACCGGCAGTCATCGTGATTTGAACAGTATCTAAGAAATCTTCACCGATCAGCAAGCTGTGTTTCATGAGCGTATCCGAAATAACATGAATAAGAATTGGGTAATCGTTATTCTCAATGGTTGTAATCGCGTTAAATCCGCCCTAAGTTACTTTATCACCTGAACCTATACCCCGGAATTGAATTTCGTTCTTTTCCCATTTTAGCGCGCTGTTGTAAGCAAAACGATAATCATAAACGAAGGCCACGATTCGAATTACCGAACGTCGCTTTGCGGAAATGCAACCATGCATTCATAAGACATATCGATGACGGTGAACGAAGGTCGATTAGACGAAGGTCACGGCTCGAATTACCGAACGTCGTTTTGCGGAAATGCAACCCTACATTCTGGCAAAGGAAATATCAAAATCAGGATGATCAGCGTTCACACTCACGTGGCGCTGACACATCCAAATCGTCTCCTCTGATTAAGACATAGGAAGAGGATAAAAGGGGACGTAAGACCGGCGCGGGCGCGACTCTATCACTCAACTCTCGAGCATCGACACGCTGTCGGACGCATACGTAAAATTGTATCGGGCAATCAAGTAATAAAGATAAGTTCAGATTTTATCAATCGAAGAAACACTTTATTAACCATCGCGCCTCACCACCTTCTCTCGTTCTACTGCGCTGTACCGGGCAACCCCACATTACCGCGACGTTTCGGACTCGCAACAGCGCCCATTCTAATATGCTGATCCGCACGCATTAAACAAATATTGCTACCGGTATCGATAAACGCTTCTATTTTCTGATTGTTAATCAACGCTTCTTTCATGTATTTTTTACGAGCATCTCTCATAATTATACTTGTTTTGTTTATATTTTCTCGCTGCTTACACTCTGACGCAAGGTGTCTGCGCTCACCGCAACTAAAATACTTCAGACTTTCCGATTTCGTTGAGCAGTCGACGCCTACGTGACTCCGCTGGCCGCAGTTGAAACACCGCTTCTCATTACATGGCACCTCTTTTTGTCCGCTTTTTCAGCACCCTGACGATGGCCTCCGCTTGCCTTCGCTCTTCTCGCGCTGGTAGTAAATCTTTCCCTTAGGTTTACCGTTTCAAAAGCCCGAAGCAGTTCGTTGCGAATTCACCGACGCGCGCTTGGACCCTCAGGCTCGTGACTAGTATGCCATCGATGATGTAATCTAGTACTTCGTCCTTGTCGATGGGTACTTGATTAGCAAGAATCGTCTTTGCGTGAATGTATTTGTGAAACGTCTCACCTCTCTGCCAGGCTCTCTGCTCGAATGTTTTTCTCAGCTCCATTTTGGCCGGACGATGGTCAAACATCTCACGCAGCTCACTGAGTAGAGTCGACGGAAGACTATATGCGCGTAGAGTCAGAATGGAACCACTCCAGTGCCCTCCCTTTCAATCTCATACTAATCAAGACTTTGGTATAACCTTTCGTCAGTCTATACGCCCTCCTCAAGAGAACACTGTTAATTAACAAATTGTCGTTCCCAATTTTCGTAGTCATCAGTACCTCCGTTAAAGTGGCCCAGCAAATTCGCTATTGCTGTTATGCTCAGTTTCGACGACACTGTTGCTGAGTCTTACTCTGCTCGCTGTTCTTGATCAGACACGTCTAGCCCTCGCATCCCTCGCAACAACTGTAGTTCTGTTCAAGAAAGAGCTAACTCACGCTCTGCAAGTTCTTTTTCTCGCCTGCATATCTCCATTTCTCTCCGATAACCGATAACGGCTGGTGCGGCCGCTGCGCTCGCTGAGTCAGTCTGTGAAGTTTCAAGATCGGCTTGCATCCATGTTCCCGATGGATCCGCCTCGGTTAATCGAACTACCAGCTCAGATTTGTTTTCTGTTGGGTTTAGTTCCAACACTTTCAACTTTTCCTTCAACTTGACGACGGTAAGACAATTTGGTTCTTTGGCAGTACTCATCCTGTCTATTTATTCTCGCTGTTACACACCGCTCTTCACTGTTTCCGTTGTTTCTCACTGTTTCTCCTTGTCACTCACTATTTCTCTCAGTTACTCACTGTTTCTTTCAATTACTCACTGTTTCTTTCTTTTACTCGCTATTTCTCTCTTTTATTCGCTATTCCTCTCTGTTATTCGCTGTTTCTCTCTGTTATTAAATGTTTCTCTTTAATACTCACTATTTCTCTCCGTTACTCACTGTTTCTCTGTCTCAGTTCGACTGCATTGATCTTTGCTAAGCCCCCAAGACTGTAGGTGAAGTATGTTAGGTGGAAGTATGATAGAGTTTCGATGTTTCGGATTGAGTCATAGTCTAATAAAAATATTTAATAGAACACAGTATAATATGTCTCACGAAGTTACTTAACCCATTAGCTGCCACGGTCCCCATTTGGGGATCAAAACAAAACATAATTTGAATATAATTATACTTTTACATAACTTTTTGTGCACATATATAACTAATCCGGCCAAAAATTTAAAAAAAAATTTGGCAGTTAATGGGTTATTAGAACACTGTACAATTTGTTTCACGAAGTTACTCTCGCAGTGTTTCTCGAAAAACTGCCTGCTAGCTGTTCGATGTCTGCCTTTTATATCTAAAGATTGGTGAACATGAAAGACGTCGGCGAGTCGGTGTATCGGTTACATTAGACTGCGCCGCTTCGCTGTCAGCTTTCTGAAATGCCGCCGATTTCGCCATCGTAGATAACGTTGCTTTTGCATACAAATGCAAGGTCAATATGTCGACTGCTTTAGACACGCACCGTCAAGGAAGGAAAGACTAAACATAAAATTATTATATGTGTTATTTTATGCTACATATATATGAACTAATACATAGGAGGAATTCATTTTGTGCGTTACACAAAATGACATTTTCGGATAATATTGACAATGTAATCATTCACGTAAGATGCTACTGACTTTGGTTAAATCTGTGAACAAATTTATATGACGACAGATAAATTAATATTTGTTTCAAATTATTATCAAATTTGCGAAAGTACATTGCCATTCTCATGATCTTTGTTTTATCTTCCACAGGTGGAATAAATGAATAATGAATAATGTATATCTGTTGTCAATCATACCCTTACATATTATAAGGTTATTCTTATTGGGACATAAATGAAACAGAAATTTCTTAGAAAAAAAATTATTTCTAATTATGAATACACAATTATAATTAATTATGTACAAGTTATATTTAATTTATTGAACTTACAATAATATAAATTTATATTATCGTATATCGCGTACCTATATGAATTTTGTTTCTATACACGGAAAAAATATCTGGTGCATTAATCAGAAAAGAAGCAATAGATGCGTTTTAATTGAAGAAAACAGAATTTCTGGTTCTTATGACCAAAATGTGGTTATTATAACTAGAAATTCTATTTTCTTCAACCAAATCACAATCCGGTTGTCTCTTTCTGATTAATGCAACTAGACTTATTTTTCCGTGTATAATTGCTCTCTGCGTCAGTATTTCAACTTTTTTACATACCGCACATACTTTCAATCTTCAATACCATACTAATAATTCGTATGGTATTTTTATTATATACATTACACATTCACAATAAATAAATACCACGTATTGCTAAATGATCTCATGTTTCTCTTCTTACGGACTTATACTTGTTCTTAAAACATCAGTGTTACTTTGTATTTATATTCATTGATCGAGATAGATAGATAGAGCGTGGCAAACAAGTCAGATCAAGGCAAACGATACTTAAATAATAAACTATTTATATTTTGCATCACGAAAAGCCGCCTGTAAATATGAGGTTGCGGCTTCGAGGCAACAGTATACGATAAAAACTTCTCACTACGCATTCGATAATCTAGTGAACGTATTCAGAAAATCCAGGATGATGGACTTGGGTGATTATAATAGGTGTGCTGTCAGTTAAAACAGTAAGAACTAAGCAAATGAATAAATTCTACATGAGCTCACGATATCTTTAGTACACGATCCTCCTTCTCGATCTATAACTCCATACGTCATACAAATCGATAAAATAATTTATATAATTCTTAAAGGGGCAGTAAACCCTTGAAATGACCAATAAATCAATTATGGAATTTTTATGTCTTCTTATAGGTTAATCTTTTAGTAGTGCTCTGACATTTTTTGAACTTAACAATATTGAAAATTTTGAATTTGACAGCTGAAAAATAGAAGAGGCCTATGCTGGGATTTTTCGATATATTTTGTAAAACAAAAATTTCACCGCATCAGCATTTTATGTCATAAATATATGGAACTTCTTGAGAGATATTTTAAAAATTTGTAATTTACCGCACCGATATTTTCACGTATTTAAATGTTCAGTGTTTCCTTAATGTCACCTGAAAAATATTATTTAAATTATTAAATTATGTGTGCGTATGGATTTTTCTCTCTTGATTCAGCACAATAGTAATCCGATTGAAAACTTACGAATAAAATTTCCGCAAATGAAAAATTTGAAATTTTTTAAATTTGAAGCGATTTTCATCTCGAATATATTCGATGATCAGTGTAAAACAAAACAATATATAGAAAATGTTCAGGAGTGTTTAATTCTTTCAGGTAGCGGTATGTGATTTCAACGCCGAACTATTGCAAAAGTTCAACGAGGACTACAAGAAATGCAGCGAAGGAATAGGCGGATTTTCGAGTAAATATTATTAAAATATTATTCAAAACGCTCTTTCCCCGCAAAAGAATATAACATATGAAATGAAATAACTTTCTTCGTAACTTTCGTTGTAACAATAAAACCTCATAATATTACGTAGAAAAATTATATTAAGATTTGACGTGCCTTCCATTTCGAAGAATTAAAAAATTATTTATGTTAAATTACGTAATATTGTATTATATAACGATTGTATCTACTTCGCGAAAGCTACCCTTGAGTTTCATGTTTTTGATAAAAAAGGAAGCTACAATAACGTCATATTAATTAATTGCATTGACGATGCAGCAGATGAACTTATGCTAATTACAGCTGTTACGCGTCGTCCACCGCGAGTCACGTCCGCGGCGATAGCGAGACTCCTTCGCTCCGGTTTTTAAGAGGCAGTGAATTCACTTCGGCTAACTCAATTTAAGTTATCTTTATACAAAGTCGAATCCTTCGCGATTCCGCGTGGTAGAGCGCTGTGTTCTTTCGCGATCTCCTCGATATTTGCGGACTAGTCGGAGGGGAGCCAGGAGAGGTAATAACTTTGAGAGGCCGGTTAACAATAAAACAACATTTTAATTCTATAGAAGCTTATTACATATACTGACGTAATCTTACCGATAACCGGTNTCATATGATGTGATATTGAAATTCGCTTTTAATTATCCTGTGTCCTTCGCGGACAGGCAGCTAACTACCGAATCCCGGGAGATTCCGTAACGGATTTAAAAGAGAGCGATTCCTCGCTCGCGTTGCTCCGCGAGATATTTGAAGCGACGAATCTAAGCCGCCCGACGGCAGTCAAAATACGCGCGTCGTGTTAACGAAAGCTCCCTTGCCCGACATCGTTATCGGAATCTCTCCGGGTGTTGTTGGGCGCCAGCCGGGTCTTTCCCGGCAGTAGTTCCTGCTCCCGGCCGATTCGGTGCTCTCCGACGTACCCATTCGTCGGCAGCAGTTCCTACGTACTATTATACTTTTCTACCGTGCCAGTCCCGACGCATGCATTCGGACACCGAATCGGCGATGACTGTGCGACCTGCAATTTGGAATGGCGACCGAGTCTCGCGCCTGAGTCTCCGGGATCTGCACGCTCGAAACGCTCTCGAGTCCGGCCCTTGTCAC
>NW_014555621.1:0-253 GCF_001313825.1 Dinoponera quadriceps
TGTTTAATAATTAATATCAATAATTAATTTCTTTTATATTATTATATAGAAAAATGCTCAGGTAATGTTAACGAAAAGTGATTTTCACTTTTCAATACCGAAATTTCAATTTTTATAAAATATTTCATATATTGTACTAAAAATATCAAGGTAGTAAAATATCTCGAAAAGTATTCACTTTTAGATGATCTTACTTTTATACGTAAAATAATATTACTTTAACACGCTGAATAAGCAGAGAAATCAATTAGTA
>NW_014555621.1:357-15523 GCF_001313825.1 Dinoponera quadriceps
GATCTTACTTTTATACGTAAAATAATATTACTTTAACACGCTGAATAAGCAGAGAAATCAATTAGTATTAAAAAAATTATATAATTCTCTAAAAAAAATATGTTGTTCTTGAAATCATATAATATTTAAATCAATTGAATTATTAACTGTACATCAAAATTAATGCCACTAACTTATCCCCAGTCTATACCTTACAACTTTTATATAAATAATTTTTTTGTCAATTGCCTCGTTTTAAAAATATTCCAATATTTCTACATTTTTTGGTAAACCTTGTAAAATAATATAACTTATGATATATTTACATTATGAGAAATTATAATACCCAATGAATTTCCTCAAACAATTACTCGAAAATACGCATTTTAGAAAATAACGATAAACAGAAAAGTTTTAAAGTTTCAATAAGGAAAAAATATGCTGTTACCAGTTTGATCTTGGATGGACAAACATATCAAAATTACCTCGAATTATTTATATGGGTTCATAGTTATATATACATAACATAAATCGATTTCTCTATTTATTGTCTGCGTAGAAGTATTAGTATGAAATTGTCGAAAATTAATTCCTTTCTAAGATGTCACGTCTAACGCCGTCAGGCGTTATCTTGCTCACGAGCGAGAGCTATCGGTTCCCGCGAGCCTCGATAGCCTTGGAACGACATCGCGGCAACTTCGCTCACGAAGAATATATAAGAGTGTTCCAAAGCAGCGCTTATCAGACCGCTTACGATTACCAGGCGACATACAAATGCGCTTTGGCTCGCCATCGTGTTTCGCTAAAAAGAGATAAGATGTCGGGCGAAGCGTATGTCATTTTTGGAAAACCGCATTTGTACAAACATGCGGTATAGAAGTGGTTTGTCACGGTTATTATTGGTGAGATCGCATTGTATTTAGCAGTTGTTAATCGCCGAGTCTTTGAATTACGTTGCTCCTCTCAAAATAGTAGTATAAACATATGCTATCGTACGACGAACATAGTTTCGAGAACAGCTACTGCTGTATCCTCCAGTGCCTCTGCATCTCGCGAGGTCTTCGGGCGAATTCGCGTATATTATATAGGGTGTTTCGTAAGTCGAGGTCGATCGTTCAGGTGATGGGAAACTTAAAAACAAAAAAATTGTTAATATGGACATATGTCCGAAATGCGTTTTTTTTATTTATCGCTATTTATATATTATAACTTGACATTGCTGAGTTTCGAATTTTTTATACAAATTAAAAAAAAGGGTGATTAATGTATGAGTTTTATAACATAACAAAAGACAAATTAAAGTTACTTTAGTACTACCCATGAATGCACCACATGGAAGTCTTATTAAAAAGAAGCCTAGAGCCTGCATTCTTGTAGAAGAAGGGTATTTCGAACACCTCTTATAATTTTTATGTTATACACACATGTTATCACACACACACACACACACTCACACACAACGCGTGCATGGCAGAAAGTGTTTGAAGTCACTAAATACCATACGAGTGACGAATTGTGGAGTCCTGATCTCTGTCAAGGAATGCTAAGGGCTATACCTCCACGAATATCCTGGATTATATTTGAGCAGCCCGTAACTTTTATTTGACTTTAGTTATGTCGTAAAATTCATATATTATCTATAGCTTTTTTAATTTTGATAAAAAAATTCGAAACAACAATTTCAAGTTATAACATAAAAATAGCGCAACACGAAAATAACGCATTTCCGACGTATGTTCATATTAACTTTTTCTTCGTTTTTGGGTATCCCATTACCACCTCGAGCGATTAATCTCGACTTTCGAGACACCCTGTATAAAGTTATATGAAGATTAATCAATTATATTGTATAAGAATTGAAACCTATTTAGCGTCGCTATCTGTTATAAATTTTTAATGTACATATTGAAAATTAAATTTTTTAATTATTTGTAGTTTACTATATTTTCTTTTAATAATGTGACGCAAGGCCAGTGTGATTTAAAATAAAAACGTAATATATACAGTAAATTAACATTCATAAACAAAATTATTATTCACATTGTTTGGAATTAAATGGTCAATTTAAAACGCTATTGTCAAACATTTCGAAACATAACAATAAGCTTTTCGAACCGCTCGGTATTCGAACTAAATAATCTCGAAAATTCGAACCATGAGCTATAAGAAACCTACTCGTATATGTATGAAAACATGTTTGATTCGAAATCAATGCAATTATCCTGTTGATTGGCCAAATAAATAAAGGCTCCGTCAAAAAAGTTTGATCAAATCGAGCTAACATCGTAACAGTTACAATCAAAAATTTTCTGTACGCTTCTCTCGAAAAAATCCAAAGCTTCTTTTTTGCGAACATTAAACTTTACTGCGCACGATTTAGAAATTAAGTTTCTTTTTTTTTTGTTTTTTTTTTGTACAAAGTGTGCAGAAATTTGTACTACGAGCGTATAGACGATCTCGTGGAAGCGCGGCTAATGCGGCCGGAATGGCCTATGGATGACCAGCAGAAGAAGCACACTGCCACGTCCTTTCCCAGGAAACCATCGTCCAATAAAAACGGGTTTGCATTCGCGCGGCGCGAAATCAATTGTATATTTTCAATAAATACGAATAATTTAACCATCGAGTTGAGCCATATTCTCACCAGCACTCCACACTCAATTCGAAGATGAAAAATAATTTTCGCTTCGCGCCTTAAGCTAGGCGGTCCTGGCCTTCGGTTGACCGAAGACAATTCAGTCGCATCTGAAACACATACAAAGAAACACGTACAAACTCGTGTATGTGTTGTATACATACGTGCGTTCCTGAGTAATTGTTTGAATATGAAATACAAGATAATACTTACAGTTTTGTAACGAGTTTTAAAAGGAGGCTTAATAAATTCTGCGAAAATAATACAAATCTAATATAGGGTGTCCCAAAATTCACGCAAAAAGTAATTTTGATAGAAAACGCAAGTTTATTATTAATAATTGTAAATTTTTTATTGATTTATAAAATATACAGAATAGGGTTATGTATGGAATAGCATATCGGGTAAATGGCCTCCACGGTCTCGCTGGCACATACGCACTTTTATGTAGAAATTCTCCGTGACCGTTTTGCATAAATGTGGCTGAATTTCGTTGATACAACACTCAATTTTCTCCTTTAAGGCGTGGATGGTCGTGGGCTTGTAGGCATAAATTATAACTTCAAGAAACCCCAAAGAAAAATGTCCAACGGCGTTAAATCGCATGATCTGGGCGGCCAATTCTGATCACCAAAATAGGAAAGGAAATGACTCATGCAGTAATTGAATTGTTTCTCGGGCTGTATGGCATGCCGCACCGTCTTATTGAAACCACATGTCGTTCACATCCATATCTTGCAATTTAGATACAAGAAACTGAATTATCATGTCACGATAGCAAGTACCATTAACTGTTATTGCCTAACTAGCTGCATTTTCGAAGAAAAATGGTCCGATGATGCCTCCAGCCCAAAATCCGCAACAAACAGTGACACGTTGTAGATGCAAGATCACAAATTGATCCAGTCTCCATAAATTTTTCAATTAATCTCTTCACAGTTGATTAAGTTAAATCACTATTCAGATTATATTTTGTACGAAAATTGCAAACTATAGCTGCTAAACCTTCATTATTTTTTAAATATTGCTCAACAATGAAAACGCGTTATTCCTTCGTATAGCACACCATTTTTAATAACCCTGAACTGTCAGCTGTCACGCTGTCTTCTAACTTTGTTGGCAACTCTTTACCGCACAAATGGCGCAAAATTCAAATCTTGTGTGAATTTTTGGACACCCTATATATTTCATTTAATAAATAACAATGCAATATATTAAGTTAGTTCTACTTTTGTCAGCATATTCAGAGTTTGCCCGGAAAGTAATGCGTTGCATTTTTTTATGACGCGAATATACGTCCCTGAGCGGTCGGACCGGTTGGAGAGGGTGGGGGAAACCCGTAGCTTTCTAGCGGTATGTCGTTCAATTGCCTTCATGCGCTTGGAGGAATAGGACGGCTTGTTCCGAAAACTTCTGCGTAGTGGTCGCGTCGAAGGTACCATGGAGAAAACGTTAAAGCAACGCTATGCGATACAGTTTTGTGTGAAGCTTAAGAAGACGCCACTGGAAACATTTGAAATGCTTCAGGAAGCCTTCGGAGATAATTGCCTTTCTAGATCGCAGTCGAACAGATTGCACAAGATGTTTCGAGATGGTCGGGAGAAGGTCGCAAACGAGGCCCGCGCAGGACGCCCGTTAACATCGCGAACGGACGACAATGTGACTCGTATGCGCCAACTACTGTTTTCAGACCGTTGAATGAGTGTTCGTTTAATGTCTGAATTACTGAATTTGCGAACACTCGGAACAAGTCCTATTCCTCCAAGCGCATGAAGGCAATTTAGCGACATACCGCTAGAAAGCTACGAGTTTCCCCCACCCTCTCCAACCAGTCCGACCGCTCAGGGACGTATACTCGCGTCACAAAAAAATGCGACGCATTATTTTCCGGACAAACCTTGTATGTAATGATGTAGTAGGGATAAAGGAGATTAAGATTGAAATATAAAAATAGGAGGTATTATACTAATACATAACGATTACTGGCAAACTTCTACAATGTATCGGCAAGTGGCTTTATTTGGCTACGTGATCATGAATGTAAAAATAATACTGGCACATAAAAATAAAATTGTGTGAAAATAATAGTGCCGTGTGTAATATAATATAGTCGTGGAGAACAGAAAGTTGATATAAATGTCCGTTCAATGGACTAACAGTTCATATCGTCAGTTCATAGTTCGACATTGTTATATGTGTAATGTATAATATGCAATGTGATTCTGTGAATGTATAAATATTTTATAACAGCTTTGTATTATATTTTACGTTCTTCATCATTTTGCTCTGATATTATTTATTTTCAAATTATACACGTTTAAAAAATTGTATTTTTATGATCCAGGAAGCCACTTATCAGTGGAGCAGCAATAATTTTTCTAATATTATAAATTAGTAAACAATTGTGATATACAGAATGTTCCCGTACGGCTGAATATCTCGGAAAGAAAACATTTTTGATAAAAATGTTGTATACAAAAGTTGTAGGATTTAAAATGGTCTATTTACTGAACTAATCAATTTGACCTCGGATGGCGTCGCCAAAGTCAAGTCGAGTCACATCGATTTTTTATTTAAACATAATACTGTATTTTTTATTATAGAATCTATCAGATGGTGTCAAGTGCTTTTTAAAACACCATAATAAAGCTTATTTTCTTTAAGTATTTTCCGACTTTTGAGACTTGAAAATGTAGTACTGCTGAGTTTGGAGCCAATAAATACTATGAGAGTGACGAACTATAGGGTTCTATCTCTGTCGTGACACACACACACACACACACACACACACACACGCATGCACACTCACACACACGCACACACACACGCACGCACGCACACACACACGCACATACAAACGCGTCACACGCGCGCGCGCACACACACACACGCACACACGCGCGCGCGCGCACACACACACATGCACACACGCGCGCGCGCGCGCGCACACAAGAGGTATTAATCCTACCGAGCAATCTGTACGCGGCACACTTTGAATAATGCTAATATCGGCGATACTGTAACATTCAAGCGTCATAACTCAGGAAAGTACTTAATGAAAATAAACCTTATTGGAGTGTTTCATAAAACTCTTGACATTAGCTGTTAAATTTTGGAATCAAAAGGTGTTCCATTAAAAAAAATCGATGTGATCTCTACCTGATCTTGACAATTCCATACAAAGTCAAACTGATCAGATCAATAAATAGCTCCCTTTAAATTATATAACTTACGAATGAATCATGTTTCTCAAAAATGCTTTTTTTCGAGATATTCAGCCATCTCTAAACATTTCGGACACTCTGTATATGCAATGCATGCACTATGGCGTGCATGACAAATTATATAAAATAATCCAGCACGGAACATGTTATAATGTTAATATAATTATATTTGCTGTAAACAATTAAACTATCTGCAATTGTGATTTACGGCTTTCTACCACTTTTTATATGATTGTATAATTGTATGATTCCGTGTTTACAAAATAACTTATTTTTTTAGTCAAGGATGTTATTCAAATTCTGATAAACATTTGCAAGTTTCTAACATTTTCATAAGTTATTAAAATAAAGTTTGGATTACTTTACTTCAAATTGTAAAATATTTTTTTCAAAATAACGAGTTTTATAGGGCTGTTTTCCATTCCTATTAGTGAAACGTTGAATTACTACTTTCTCACGATCAAGTTAATTACTTCATTAATTATTCACTACATAATATGTTTTACATAATGATAATTAAAAATGGATACTTAATTAGTACCTTGTTTCTAGAATAACGTTTAATTTATTAAATGTAATAATGTTATTGTACGTAAATTTTATAACATTAAATATTCTTCAGGATCCAATGATTTTAAAGGAAGTGGAAGTTAAAGAGACATTAGAACATATGTTATAAGACATTTGTAATGAAAAAGTATTTGAAATGAGAAAGCAATTATCGCAGGATATTTGCAAGGATCTCATGAGATTCCTTCATATGAGAAGCTGAAGCAGTAGATTTACTTCAGAATTATGAAGATAAAATGTATCTACCGGAAGAAGTCTTGTGTTCTAAAGAAGTATTATCAATTTAAATCATATAAAAAGGATGCTATGGAATATTGGAAGAATAATAATACTGCACGCAGATTGTTAGAAGGAATGGGACCGAGATTCCGGAAAATTGCATCAATACGTTAACTGCAACGATAGGAAGAATAAATCAATTAGTTGATAATAAATATGAGAAATTAAAACGAATTTCTGAATATATATTAAACACTACGTGATTTTTAAGCAATTTTCTGACAATGATTTCTCAATTTCCTTAAACTCTGCTTCTTCATTTTCATCTGTTCAATAAGACAAATCATCAGTCCATTTTCATCTGTCCAGTAAGACAGCCTCATCTACACTATTTTAGAAATCTCGTGATAGTCTATTCTATATAATTTATCGAGGTTCTATATCGTGTTAGTATATTCTACATAGTCTATGAATATAATGATTGTAGTAGTAGTAGTAGTGATATGTAGGATTGTAGTAATAATGGCGGTATGAATTGATTTAATACAGATCTTAAAATTACAGTTTGTTTGACAAAAACGTAAACGACGAAACTTTTTCCTAAAAACTATTAGAGGGGAGATATGAATGAAAGCAGGTAGCGAGACTCTTCTTCCAAGATGCTTTGTATAGAAAGCTTTAGTTATTGTTTGACCTTGGTCACAGAAGGCACATTTCACTATGAGTGCGGCGTACGCATCACGTTACAAAGCTGTGTTTCTATGTTCGCAACCGAAAGGACCAAAATGTCATACGGAGCGGCTACTTGATACATGAAAAAGTCTAAGACATTTGTAAGTAAGTGGGTGAAACGTTATTCCGACGGGAAATACAGTGATGACTTGCCGGATCATGGCTCTGTGCAAAAAACGACGAAAAAGAGGGACAGAATAATTATACGGGTGTTTGGGGAGAATCCTCTTTTATCATTACGTGGCGGGCAAACGGTTTTAAATAAAAAAGGTCTAAATATATTATGTAATACTATAAGAAGATGCTTACTGGCTCATGAAGTAAAATTTTGGAGCACAATGAAGAAACCGTTAATCTCCGAAAAACATGTCGAAAAAATACTTGTTTGTGCAAAAGCAAATTTGGACCACTATTGGGACAACGTAATTTTTTCAGACAAAGCTTCTTTATGGGCAAATTCTTTCATCAGATATGCCTGGTCAACCCATTCCAATAGACTCATTGAACGGACCGTTAAACATCAGGTAAAGATGCATGTCTGCGGCTATTTCTCAAAATATGGATTTGGCAGTTTTAAAGTGAGGAGATATTGTTGCATCTATCTTCGCTTAGTATGCCTTAGTTTGGTGTTTTTCACTCCTCTTCAATCTATATGCTTTAGCATTTGTCGCTCCGATAATGCTTAATGACCAAAGGGAATATACAGAGGGTTACCTCAAGCGGCTCTGTAAGTGTAGTCCTCATAGCCTCCGCGCCATAGCGCCGTAGTCCTCAAATAATTTCTATGTAAGCTTTTTAGAAAATTTCTGGCTTCCACCTTTTCCTCTCTGAGCCATCGTTCTACCATGACGTATATGAGTCTTGATAACAAGATCGCTTTATTAACCATAGGGTAACTTTAAATTTCTATCCCCAGGATTCGCCCATAGCTTTCCTACACGCCCACATGGACATAAAGAATTTCTTCCTTTTCTCTACGAAGTGTTATTTCCTGTTTAATTTGGTGTCAGTTAAAACCCTCAAATATTTTACTCAGTTTGTGAAAACTGTAGTTCGCTACCATAGGCTAGAAAGGCTCAATCGATTCTGGCAATCGATTTGCATTTTATAGTAAAGACATTAATATTGGTCTTCAAAGGATTCACTCTTATTTTTCTAGTTCCATACCAGTCTTGAATAATTTTCAAAGCTCTCATTATGAGTTCTCTAAGAGGCCCCGGAAAACTGCCTTTTATGAGCGTGGCTATATATTCATCATAACTATAGACGCAAAAACTTTCCTTTTTTACTAATACCAAAAGCTTACCCACCGCTAGGCACCATAGTAAAAGGAAAAACATGCCCCCTCTTGCGGGCTGGACGATATCTTAGAGCTTGCTCACCATAGTTTACTGTTTTTTTACAGATTTCTACCGGTTAACCTATTGTCTGTTTAGTTCACTAGAGCTTCGAGAAGTTCTGCTTTTGATCATAGTTCCCCGTATGACCGTATTTAATATGCGATCGAAAAATCTTTCTATGTCAAAAAAGCATTTTATGACAGCAGCATAGCATATTATAAACCTTTGCTTTCAGCAAAGAATGAACTTTCACACTGCTTACAAGATAATAAAGGGCGGTCTCCGTAGACTTTCTTTTCATATAAATGTATTGAGAATTCGAAGTTTTTCTGCAAGCGGGCCGATTTCCAGGTATCTCTCAATTTCCAGAGTCTTCAGGAGAAACGAAGAGAGGCTAATCGGCTTAAAATCTTTCGCCAACACGTGGCCGTTTTGATCAGGTTTGGGTATGATTATTACTGTAATGTCTGCCTAAACCTTAGGAACATATTTCAATGTAATGCTAGCATTATAAACTTTTGTTAGTAAGTATATTAATTTTATAGCCCTTTCTGTATTAGCGCCGGCTAGATGCCATCCGGTCCTGGTGCTTAGTAAGGTTTGAATGTCTTGACAGCCCATACAACCCCACTTGGTTGTATTACTTATGCAACCAGGTCCCATACCTCAGGCTTTGTTATTTTTAAGCTTGTATATTTCCGACGGAGATATTTCCGTAAAACCTGAAAAGTGACTCTCCATGACATGATTGAGGGACTTCTCTCCTAAAAGAAGATCGTTCTAGTATATGTGCCACCGGGAAGTTTTAGACAACACCAATGAGTGGTTTTGTCAACGCTGAGGATTTTGTGAAATTTTGAGTTTTCAGGTTATCCCTCAATGCCTTCGCATTATTTCCTCCAGCTTCTTCTTTTAATATTTCTTATAGCTTTTTTGAATGTCCGCTGACACTCCCTATGCCTTTCCCTTCTTCTAGGGTCCTAATTTTCTTAGCTTTATTAAAAAATTTTCTCCAGTCCTTAACTTATTCAGCTCTGTATTCCACCGTGGAACTTTACCTGTGTTCTTTTGTACTTTAATCTTAAGTTCGAAAGACTCCCTGATAGCATCGTTTACAAAGAATGATGCTATTCCTAGAGCTTCTGAGTTGTAAAATTTCTAAGGGACTTTTGCAAGTTAATCTCTAAAATCCGCTCTATAGCTATTCTAGTTGATGTGTCTTAGATTTCTAATCAATATTTTTGTGGCTCTGATCTACTAAAGATCATAACGGATTTGTCTGTGATCTGAATTTGAAAGTTTATTAGAGACCCTCTAGTTCTTCATCTGATTTACTAGGCCCTTGTGCAGACTTTAATTTCGATTGCCTCCTGTCTTCTAGAGTCCATGAAGATAGGTCCATTTCTTCTATTAAGAATGTATAATTCTTCCTGCATTATAAAGCCCAGTTTCTTCTTGTTGGGATCATATCTGAATTTCTTCACAGTATATGGTGAAAATTTTCATGATTGTGCAAAATTAGGTTTCACCCTTTGCTTTGGCAAAGATTGGTTGTTTAACGTTTCTTTGTGGAGGTAATTTGTTCAAGTAAACTTATCTCATGATTAGATTTCCAATCTCTCGATTTTCTTTTCCTATTTTCAGCAATACTACTATTAGATCGCCACTGCTATAATTCGTTAGTAGACATGCGTTTACTTTTTTAACTGCAACGCAGATCCTTAGTTTACTTTTGCCGTTAACGTGATAAATTTTCCCACAGCTACTAAGTCCGGTAATTTTGTTTTTGCCAAACCATGGTGCTTGAATTAATGCTTTTATCTGCATCATAGCTATGCTCCTGTCTAGAATAGTCGGAGCGCTTCTGCTGTGATGCTAGTTAATTTGAGTAAAAGGAACTGTGAATTTTTATTTATTTTGCAGCATTAGGTTACCGTTGCCCATTTTTTCCTTTCCTCTCATCCGCGGCCGAACTGTTTTATGGTTGTCCGGCAAAAATCGCAACAGGGCTTAAAACTGATGTCTTTCAAAGCCCTCAAACTTCCATCCCTTATTTGGGCAGCAAAATGAGTGCTTTTGGCATTTTAACTTTCGCTGCTGTTAGCGACCGAGTTATCGATATTATATCCCGGGTTTTATCCGTTAAGGAACTCCAAGATATCCTTGAAAACTATCTTAGGATCCTCGATGTGCATTACGACTCAATTTCGCTTGCAGTAGCTCGTCTATCCATAACGCACGCAATGCAGTCCCCTCTTTCAATGTTATTTCTGACGTTAGGCTCTTCAGCAATGCATCAGTTTGTCCATCGGTACTGTTGAAAATAACTGTACCGTCTCTCTCATAGCTGCTCCATAAGGTTGGTGTTTTTCTGTCTTTGAATGGAAACCATAAAATCAAGGATATGGACCATTACTAATCCATTTACGTGAGCGACTTTTTCCGCATTCAGTTGTTTGTCAGGATAGGTCATCAAAACGATGGTCATCCTGACCACTCTTGAGGTAACTTAGGCAAATGATTCTCTATCTATCTCATTCTTCCTACCTCCCGCCTTTTAAGCAGGAGACGCTCAACCGATGACCTTCGGTCTCTTCAGCTTCTGAGTGATTAGGTATGCTCGGTTCTTGTCTGAGGCGTTTACTACCCGTAAAAACTTATTCTCCCATCTCTTGTGAGTTGCTAGTTGGTTTTAGTCCCCATAGGAAGTAGGCCTGTTGGCCACTATCTCCCTTTCTGCCACAAGCATCTTCTTATAACGGCGCACAGTGAGACCAAAGCCCCGTTTGAGCGGCCACAATTTCAAAAATTAAAGTTATTGTTATGGCTTTTAAAAATTATAGTGTTGTCATAGTTATGTAGAGATATTCAAAGTTTATAATAACATATGGCATTCAATGAATTATCGTTACAACAAAGAGAAAAGCATGCGTAAAATTCTTAGTTGTAAGAGACTTCGAAACACTTTATGAATCGTAGTAATAATATATTGGTTACGTGATCCTTGAGAATGTTAAAAACAGGTAAAATGTATTTTGTTTTAATTTCCATGAATCTTTATCTTTTATAAATTTTATAAGATAATAGAAATTATTGAGTAGATATAAAATATAAATGTTTTATCCCACAGTTATGATGCATATAATAAAATAATAAATTATTTGAAGGGCTACAAGTAACATAAGATTCCGCTTAATTGTCTTCATGAATTGCAAGTTAGTGGTATTTTCAAAATATATACAAAAGCGTTTGTGTTCATATTTGCTCCATTTTGAAAAAGCGCATTTTTCTAAACAGAGACGTATGGAGTCTATCATATTCTGCCCATATCTGGCCACGCATCAACTTACGTCAACAGCCGCGAAATTGTCATCGATTGCGTAATTATAATTGTATGTAAAACTTGTTAACAAACTGAATAAACGCATATTGATTTTATCTTTTGACTAAAAATGATAATCCGCCGTTGGTAGGATTTAGGTAGCTTAGTGATAGAACAGTCGTCTATCATGCGAAAGGTCCTGGATTTGATTACCTACTTATACTACCGTAGTGCCGTTATTTGTCCTTTCTTTATATTAAAAAGAGTGACCAATCTGTGTATTTTCAGAAACATAACGATAAAGATAATATAAAGATAAGATAACACAAAGATATTTCACGTTACATTATATTTAACGTAAAATATTTTATTAGCTTTACGAAAAATTTTTTATTACATATTTCTATAGTTTAAAACCGTTGAATAAATGCTAAATTTATTGAAAATGTTGATTCTAAGTAAGTATTCGAAAGAAGAAAAAAGTTTCGAATTCTAATAAATTCAACATTTTAATATATTTGTATATTAAAAAATATATTTTGCAAGTTATAAAATTGTAGCAAATGCTGAGAAAAATTTTTCAATACATTACGAATTAATTAAAATCTTATTTAATGGTACAAAATAGCATATATAAATGAGCAAGAAATTTTGGCCTCTCAAACGGGGTTTTGGTCTTACTGTACGGCGTCGCGCCACTATATTTTACGCGAGTTTTTTTTACATCCTCCGTGTTTTATTTTTGAAGGCTTTCGCTGCTCAAAATAGCTAAACCCTCTAGCGCCGTGTTAAAATTATGTTTTTGGTCTATTTTAAATTCAATAGTTACAGTGGTGATACGATATCACTCTAGCAAAACCGCGAATGCCCGGGGCTTGGCGCGTATTATACTATTCGGAGAACACCAGGTATCTGGAAGTCATTGTTCGAGACCCAGCTTCCCCTGTGCTACGCAGACTTCGGCACGTTCGCTAACATCTTGACTTAGAGAGTCCCTCTTCGTTGGTTGCACGGGCGACCATCCCTGAACGAATGGACCCGCGTACAATCGTAATCATCTCCACTACTCCAAGGTGAAAACCTAGTCAGGGGGTAGTGATTGTATTGAGAGAACGAAAATATTTTATTATTTCACTCAGTAATCATGAGAAAGGTTTAGGTATCATAGTGATATATCTAGACTAATAATTAATTATGGCTTTTTGGATCGAATTTTTTTATCTAATGATTATTTCTGACATTCCTAATAATTATTCTTTACAAAAAAATTGTTTAATGAAAATCGGGAGGGAGTACAAAAGTGGCCTTACTGATTAATAACTATTCACTCTTCCTTTGTTATGAAAAAGTCAATGTTATTAAGAGCACATTTGGAAGTTAAATGCGTAACACACACACACACACACACACACACACACACACACATTCATCGAAAGCATAAAATATTTCATGTATCAATATGGACGCGAAAATATTTATAATTCAGATCAAAGCGGATTCCAGTTAGAATTTCAGCAGGTAAAATACTGGTCGTATCCTAATACGTCCCTCTTTCAGTCCTATTGACTGTGTCCGGACATAATGACCTCTCTGCCTGTGGTACGCATGCTGATTATACACAGTTATTTAGGACCTACCGTTTAATGTCGAATTAAGTCGTTTAAATCATAAATGAAAACTTTCTGAACGACATATTATTTAGAGAGGTTCTCTTGGCAAAGACACTCTTAGTAGAGTTGCCACTTTTTTCCGAGAGGAGAAACGAGCTTAAATATTTTGGTTTTAACCCAGGATTGAACCCGGGACCGCTAGTAAAGTAGACCAGTGTGCTGTATGCTGTGCCATATTTGAGCTATATCTTAAGCTCTACCTTAACACGTAGAGGTATAGAAAAAAAAAATTCTATAATTAATATCATCAACCACGTATAGTATATAACATTCAACCCATTATTTTAACCGATAGCAAATTATTGTTATCTCTTTCCATAGTATTAGAGAAGAAGTTAGCGGAACATTTGGTTTAAAGGTGCAAGAAACTGTATTTCAAGTGTCTAAAGTTTATATTAAATTATGCTTCAAAATAAGATAAATTAATATTGTAACATGTAAAAACTTGATTAAAAATGTATATTTTTTAAAAGTTGAATCAAAATTAATTCTACTAATAAATTCATGGATTGGTCTGTGCTTTAACATTATTGCAGAAACTAGGTTAGAATTAGCAATGGAAATTTCGTTAACTATTTTAGCTAGCATAATGGGAAAAGTACAACAATTAGATGTGTACGGATTTCGCTTATGGAATAATTTTATTAAATAGTTTACAGATATTGTTGTATTGTTAAATTTTAAAATAGATTTTCATGCCAGAAATAATATAAGTAGCAAAATTACAATCATTAATACATAACCAGTTTTCATCATCCAGGTTTCAAATTTTTTTAAATATTTTGGTTTAAAAACAGGTATACGAGGTCTGTTCAAAAAGTATCGTGAATTTTGTGTTTTTTTTTTAATTATTTATTTATTCATGAATATCTATTTTGTCTCCTTTAAAGAGATCCCCATCAGATATTATACACTTGTGCCAACTTTTATTCCAATCCTCGAAGCACTTCAAAATATCATTTTTTGTGATCTTGTTCAGCTCCTCCTTCGATGCCGTCTTTATCTCCTCAATCGTAGAGTAGCGTCGTCCTTTCATGTGCCTCTTCAGTTTCGGGAACAAGAAAAAGTCACACGGGGCCAGGTCTGGAGAATACGGTGGCTGCGGCATCATTAGTGTGTTATTTTTGGCCAAAAATTCGCGCACAAACAACGGTGTGTGAGCAGAGGCGTTGGTACGAATTTCGCGGCGACCCGTCTCATGCCCAAATTATTAGTAAAAATTGAATGGCACGAGCCAATCGAAATGTTTAGATCCTCAGCAACTTCTCTAACGGTAATTCGACGATTGGCCAATACTATTTTCTTTACTTCATCAATGTTTTCGTCTGTTGTTGACGTGCTCGTGCGTCCGGCACGCTCTTTGTCGTTCACATCTTCTCGGCCCTCTCAGAACATTTTGTACCACCGATAAACGTTGCTTCGGTCCAAGGTAGCTTCACCATATGCCACAGTCAACATTTGGAATGCGTCCGCGC
>NW_014555621.1:15641-59363 GCF_001313825.1 Dinoponera quadriceps
CAACAAAAAAATCGAAAATCTAATATACGTAACCCGCGGAAATTCAAAATTCGCGATACTTTTTGAACAGACCTCGTATACAATATAAATCGACAATTTTTAACACTTGAAGTACAAATTATTATAAAAGTACACAGATAATTTGAACAACTTGCGACCTAATAATAAATAATTAGATAAAAACTAAGTTTTTTTTTCTAGAATTATTTTTATTTCTCAATTTAATCAGAATTACGCATGCACGTTGAAAGCGACCAGTATTCAACAAAGTAATATCGCAGCAAACAACTTGCACTTTCTGCGTCAAATTCCAATTTTCTAATAGTTGGGAAATTGCTGTAGCTTGGTTGTTTCCACAGCTGGATGAAATGGTAACAGGTAGGCCGATAAGTTCCCGGTCTATAAAGAAAACACAACTTTTTGGTAAAAATAAATTTTATTCATCAACATAGTTTCCATCAAGAGCGATACAGTCACTCCAGCGCCTCTCTAACATTTCTATACCTCTTTTAAAAAACTATTTATCTTTAGCCTCAAATAGGCGTTTGTTTCGGCGATCACTTCCTCATTAGAGCCAAATCTCTTACCTACGAGCATCTTTTTTAGGTCCGCGAACAGGTAATAGTCGCTCGGAGCCAAGTCTGGAAAGTAGAGGGGGGTGCGGAATCAATTCGAAACCTAATTCGTGCAATTTCGCCATCGTAACCAAAGACTTGTGACAGGATGCATTGTCCCGGTGAAAGAGCAATTTTTTTCTTTGCATGTGAGGCCGTTTCTTCGATATTTCCTCTTTCAAACGATCCAATTGGCCTATGTAGCGATTGCTGTTGATTGTCTGGGCTTTTTCGAGGTACTCGATAAACAAAATACAGTGCGCATCCCAAAATACATACGCCATAACCTTGCCAGCTGACTGTTGCTCTTTTGGCCGCTTTGGGCGAGGTTCCCCGGCTGCTGTCCACTCAGCTGACTGTCGACTAGACTCTGCTGTGTAGTGGTGGATCCATGTTTCGTCCATGGTTACGTATCGACGCAAAAAGTCTGTTTTATTGCGACGAAAAAGTTCTAAACAGTGTTCAGAATCATCGACTCGTTGTTGTTTTTGGTCAAAAGTCAACACGCGCGGCACCCACTTTGACAACAGCTTTTTCATAGACAAATGTTTATTCACAATAAATCCTACACGTTCTTTGGATATATTCAGAGTCTCAGCTATCTCCAGCAACTTTACTTTACGGTTCCCCAAAACGATTTTGTGAACTTTTTTGATGTTTTCCGAAGTAACCATCTTTTTTGGGCGACCAGAGCGTGGTGCATCACTGGTGTCCGTACGACCACGTTTCAATTCAGCAAGACAATCAATAATGGTTGATTTACCTGGTGCAGAGTCCGGATAACGCTTACCAAGCCAAGCTTTTGTTTGAACGGTGTTTTTTCCCTTCAAACAACAATGTTTTATCAAAACACAAAATTCGTGTTTATTCATTTTTTTGTTTATCAACAAAGTTGTTCAACTGAAACTACTCTAAATTTTTCTGCTACCGTCTAAAGGTTAGTATTTACTAAAACAAGCATCGGTTCAGCGATTGCAACGCCATCTGTGTGTCAGACCGGGAACTTATCTGCCGATGTGTTAGGCATTTCCAATAAATTTTTGATCCCTCCGTAATTTATCACTACAAGCAATCTCTCTAAAACTTTTTTTTCGTGTAATGTAGGCAACATCGATCCCATCCACTGAATTATTATTCCTTCGAGTTCGATTTCTTTAAATATTTCTCATAGTTTTGCCGCTCGCTTCGCTCGAAAACGTTTACAAAAACCGAATAGAAGTTCGATTGGTTATTAAATAATTAAAATCATAATTTAAACTATCAGTAGTTGCCAATATAATACGAGCGGCATCGCGATCACTAATTTTCCAAACATCTAAGATTGCAATGAGTTTTGAAGTAATAATTTGTTGTATCCCTCTTCCTTTCTTTGGGTCACTCAATCTAGGCTGTATCAAAGTGGTCGTTATAGTTAGATTCTTTAGAGTTATTCGATAAATATTTTTCATTTAGAAGGCCAGCCCCCACAGAAGGAATAATATTGCTTTCGTCGTTGGACGAAATTAACTGTAGCTTTCTCTCTTCGGTTATGTAAAATAAAAATAAATTTAATTTTGGTGCTTCCAAAGATATATAGTATCTTAAATCAGCGTTCTACCAACGTTACGCAAACATTGCAGTTTTCATGGACTGGCGTTCTAATATTGAGCCCTCTTGGATATTGGTTGTATTTATATGCTCCTTTGTTCCTTACAGGATAGGCAAGATTCTGAATAAGCACATCAGAGTAATTTTCAAACCCCAGAGAAAGATTTCACAATTACTCCCTAACCTCAAAGATCAAAGACCACGCCTAAAAACACCGGGTGTATATAACATCTCCTGCTCCTGCGGAAAAGTGTATATAGGAGAGATCGAGAAGAAGATTAGTACACGGATCTAGGAACACCAAGTACGGTCCTTTTTCTTAATAAGTTTTAGTAGAACACTGGATGGAAACTGGACACTCCGTACAATACGACAGGATACGATATTAGCCATGTCACAAGGCTATGTCGCTAGAAAACATTGCGGAGGTCTGAAAATTTTGAAACATCCTCGTAAACTTAACCGAGACAAGAGTGTACAGATAAACCTTATTTGGCATACCGCCATTCCGGGTTTTTAATTGACTAGCTGATCAATAAAAAACAGGCTGATTGGCTAGAACCAACATCTTTCCACCTCCCTCCACCCTCCCCTCTTCCCAGTAATAAAGGAGCATACGAGGGGGGACCCAAAAAATCGGATTTTTTGTATAAAAACTTTATTTATTAACTTTTTTAAAAAATTTCTTCAGTCACCTTCAGAGTACTCTCCATTAGATGTGATGCACTTGTCAAGTCTTTTTTCCCAATGTTTGATGCATCTCTGGAACTCTTCAACTTTGATATCGTCCAGTGCCCTTTACGAAGCTGTTTTTACCGCATCCACATCATTAAAACGCTTCCCTTTTAGATTTTTCTTCATTCTCAAAAACAGAATAAAGTCGCACAGGACTAGGTCTGGTGAATACGGAGGGTGGGGAACGACAGGCCATCCTCGAGAGGCCAAATAATGGGTCACTCGTAAGGCCGTGTGTGCGGGGGCGTTGTCGTGATTAAGGAACCAGTCACCTGATCGCCAAATTTGCGAGCGTTTCCTCTGCACATCCTCTCGCAGACGTCTTAAAATTTTCAAATAAAAATGCTGGTTAACAGTCTGGCCAGGGGGAACAAATTCCCGATACACAATTACAAGAACATCAAAAAAAACAATGATGATCGTTTTCACATTCGACCTTATTTGTCTTGCTTTTTTTGGTCCGGGAGAGTTAGGAGTCTTCCACTGGCTTGACGCTTGCTTAGTTTCTCTGTCATATCCGTAACACCAACTCTCATCACTTGTAATGACTTTGGTGAAAAGGGAAGCGTTTTGATGATGTGGAGGCGGTAAAAACAGCTTCGTAAAGGGCACTGGACGATATCAAATTTGAAGAGTTCCAGAGATGTTTCAAACAGTGGGAAAAAGACTTGACAAGTGCATCGCATCTAATGGAGAGTACTTTGAAGGTAATTGAAGGAATTTTTTAAAAAAGTTAATGAATAAAGTTTTTATACAAAAATCCGGTTTTTTTTTGGGTCCCGCCTCTTACATAATTATGCGAACGCCACTCACTACCACATATGCGGGCAGACGTTGGACCAGACAACAACAATGTGATATACCGAGTGCGTAATCATTGGCACCTGACCGGACGACAGAGGCTCCGCGCATTCGCAATGCAATCTTAATTATAAAAATTCGCACGTTGTTCCTGTGTTCTTTCCAAATTTACAGATTACGATGTGCACTTCATCATCGAACGAATCGCCAACGCGTTTGAAATTAGCGTCGACCTGTTATCAATAACCAAAGAAAAATATCTATCATTCACAAAGAACATTGAATGCACGCGCGACAAATAGAGAAATCGAGTAAAGCCGGTCGATTTCTTCAAATTTCTCAATACCAGTCTGGAAAAATTAAGGTCCTATCTCAACGCGGACAGACTATTTCGTGAAGGTCTCTTCTAACCCCATGTAGCGGGAGAACTCTCTACTACGCCTACGAATGGCAACGCGATCTCAGGTTGGTTTTTTTGGGTTCCTTTTCGTATAAAGATAACCAATATCCAAAAGGGCTCATTATCAGAACGCCAAGCCCTGCAAACCGCAATGTTTACAAAACGTTGACAGAACGCTGATTTAAGGCATTGCATTCCTCCTAAAACAACGCAAATGGATTTTACCAATGGTTATGAAATCCTCAAAACTAGTATTAAAAATAAATTATCTTTATCCAAAAGAAAATATAATTAGAAGAAAATATTAAAAATTTGAAAATCTTGAATTACTCTAACTCATACTTTTTGCTTCAACTATTAATTGATGAGCCCATTCTCGTCGCAATTCTTCTTGTTTTTGTCGAATTGCATTTTACATTTTTTGTTCGAGAAAACTGCGATTGCTTCCAATCACTGAACCCGGCCGCCTCTTTTTCTTACGGTACATTAAAAATGCCTTATTTTTTCTATTGAAATTATTTCCAAAGAATTTGCGTAGACAATGTCAAATAAATCGTTTAACGAATCATAGAAACTCTTTTCCCGCTATATCTATGTCGGGCTCCGGCGCGTCTCGTTTTTTGGAGAGTTCGTAATTTCTGATAAAATAATTCTAGCTTATTAATACTATCTAAAATTGTTATTATTGAAATACGTGCTTTTTTTCAAAAAATTTCAACCTTTTTCACAACTAAACTAGCATTTGTGCGAAGATTCAATTTCACTTTCCGCAAATTGTAAAAAAGAATGCGCAAAACCTGTCCAGTGCTCGGTAATTTTGCATTATTTGTACTTCCATATATTGGGTAAATATAATTCCGTAGCGAAAATAAAGCAAATTTCAAATACAAAATAATTAGCAAAAAAGCAATTTTAATCAAATATGTTCCATTCTGTTGAATAACTTTCTGCTACCTCTCCACGAGCTTCATTATCCCTTTTTCATAGAAGTCCTGAGATTTTTGGGCAAAGAAGTCATCTAAGTGGTATTTGAGGACGTCCAGGAAACTGAAGGTATTGTTATTCAAATTGTTCTGTAGCGCCCGGAACAAGTAATAGTTTGAAGGTACAAGGTCCAGATTATACGGTGGGTGCACCAAAACATCCCATCCAAGCCGTAGTAACTTTTGCCGGGTCATTAGAGAAACGTGTGTTCTAGCGTTGGCCTGGTGGAACACAACGCCCTTTTTGATCGCCAATTTGGGCCGCTTCTGATTGATTGCTGGCTTTAATTTGAGCAGTACGTAGTCGAATCTATCGTTTTGTTGGATGAAAGCAGCTCATAATAAACGATTTCTTTCTAATCCCGCCAGATACTAAGCATGACCTTCTTCGAGTATAATCCAGCCTTTACGACTGTCTGAGTAACTTCCCCGCGATTCGAACATTATCTTCTATAACTGACATTCATTTCACCTGACATTGGTGTAGACAATCTACTTTTTTATCGCCAGTAATTATCCGCTTTAAAAATGGTCCGTTTTAATTAATTATTGATTCGCGTTTGAGCAGTGAATCGCTAACTAAAATTCCGTCCATTATTTTCTTTTTGCTCAGTTCGCAGGGAACTCAAACATCAAGCTTGTTTATTATCTTAAGCTTCCGTAAATATATCAAAACATCTAATTTGTCAATGTTAAGGTTATGTTCGATCTCTGTAGTCGTCAAATTCCGGTCGGAGGCGATTAAAGCTTAATTTCATCAGCATCAGTAGTGAGTGGCCGACCAGAACGAGGAGCATCTTGGAGATAAATATCTCCGCAACAAAATTTTGCAAACTACTTCCTACACACTCTTTCGCTTACGGCATTTTCTCCATACACGGCGCATATCTTTTTGTAAGTTAACGACACGTTTTTGCCTTTTCGAAAATAAAAAAGCAAAATGCCGAAAATAAATGTTATTTCCTACTATGTTCAAAATATAATTAAACTTCGTATATGTCACGTATCTCGATAAATACTTTCTTAAAATGTTGGTACAAATTTTAGCTTTCACTTAATGTTCGACACTTCATTTAACACATGTGCGAGCAGAAAAACAACTACGATCGACATCTGTAGGAATTTTGCTACGGAATTACGCATTGACCCAATAATTTGTGACGATACACCTATTGCCCCAGAGTCGGACCGATCATCCGTCGAACCGTGCACGTATTGTGCCACATAGAGATTTCCACATGCGAGCGTGTTAAAGCGACAATACGAGCGAGTTAAAGCAACAACAGGAGCGTTGCTGTGACATTCACTTCGCCTAGGAATGACACGTAAGTCGAGCGCTTCGGCGTTATAAGTGGCATTATAAAAGCGAGCCGATGTTCTTCAAGTCAGAGCCCGGCAGGTCTCCCATCTAGACGGACAGAGCGGATGGTCTGTCGCATAGACAATGTGTTCGCCTGTTCTCGAAAACGATGTCTCTGGCCGATCGGAATGTCATTCCTTACCTCCCATTCTAATCTTCGACCAGTGCATCCGGGGATGACGCATTCGCCGTCTTCGTCAAGCATTCTCGACTGCCGGATCCTGATCACCGACACACAAAAAGGATGGCGTATTCGCTGTCATTGCCGAGCGCTCTCGGCAGTCGGGATTTCCATCCATTCGCCATTGCCGACTGCACTTGGCCCTCGGCGCTCAATTACGTTTGTTTGTAGTGATAACTTGCGATCCTGCAGTGTTAAAATATAACTCCGACCTTGCCTTCCGTAATACCACGCTGTGAGATACCACGCTGATTCAATAAAACGGACTTTCTGCGATAACTAGCTAAATCGCGCCGTTTATGTGAAGTACCGATCTTTCTTTCTGCGACAATTGAGTAGACCACACTGATTTAATCAAAACCGAAAACTAGCCCCGCACTGTGCCCAAAGAAGTAAAGCGCCGGTAGCGGTCTCCGTTAATCGCACTCACAATACCAAACTAACCGAATTATTTTCGACCGTATCACCATAGCATAAACGTAACTCTGTTTTCAAAGCCTCCGAATACCGCGCGTCTTACGATCGAAACTAGCGTCCGTGCGTAATCCACCAGGAAGTCCATGCTAAGCTTAATACATATTTTTAACAAAACATTGTTCGTATTTTTTTCTTTTCGTTTCATTATAATTGCCTTGCATTTTATTAAATATATTGCTTGTCAACCTACGTTCTGCTTTAAACCTTTTACCCAAACTTAATAATCCGACGAGCTCACCCTGGTTGCCGTTTCACTTTTTAGTTATCCCCAAAAAAATTCGCTGACAGCTCAGGAGATCGACCTTCACAAATTTAACAGAAATAATTTTTCAAAACTTCTTGTTTCCATTACAAATTTTAATTTTAAACTTGTGTGCTTACTCCCAAAAAGTCACCTCGATAAGTACGCGGCAGCATGTTACGTTAACCCGGAAGTTTAGAAGAAGCGGAGGCAGTGATATTAAAAATCGGTCTCGGTAACATGCGATAGCATGCATAACATATGTATGCATGCCATACCGTGTGTGTTCCAAGCGCACATGTATACGGCATGCACATACAGGAGCTATTCAATCTATACGTTTACGCAATTCATAAACATATTACACTAAATTCAATGATTGATAAAATTGAAAGTTTTCAAAAAAAGCTTTATACTCTCAAGTATATATTATCATAGAACAAATAAAAAATTATACATTTATTAAATAATAATAACATTATCAGTGAAAGTGTTAAAATTAAATGTTAAGATAAAATTATTTACGAGGATGGTCCCTGAAGTATACGAACCAACAAAGAAAACACAAAAATTTTGGAAAAAAATGTATTTATTTTTCAACATAATCTCCTTTCAGCTCTATACACTTTTCCCAGCGATGTTCAATAATTTCGATACCCTTTTTATAATAAGAACTGTCTTGCTCCTCAAAATAGCCATTAACGGCCGACATCACTTCTTCATCGTTGGAAAATCTTTTACCACTGAGCCATTTTTTCAAGTTTGGGAACAGAAAATAATCCGAGGGGGCGTTTGTTGCTGTGAAACTTCGCTAAGCACTCAATTGAAACATCTTCACGACACTGTTTTTGCTTGAATGTGAGCAAACGCGGCACCCATCTTGCACACAGCTTTCTCATGTCCAAATTTTCAGATAATATGCGATGTACCGCACTTCTTGAAATGCCTACTATGTCTGCTAACTCGCGCATTTTAAGTCGACGATCATCCAATACCGCTTTGTGGATTTTCTTCACCATTTCTGGAGTCGTCATTTCATTTGGTCGACCACAGCAATGCTCGTCTTGGCAGCTCGTACGGCCTCGTTTAAACTCTGCTACCCAATATTTTACTGTTGTAAACGAAGGAGCAAACTCACACAGAGTAGAATCCAGTTCAGCTTTTATATTGGTTGGGCTGAGGCCTTTCAAATTAAAGTATTGTATCACATAACAATGACCAATTTTCTCCATTTTTACAAATTCACTGAAAACGTTCACTATTGATGGCTGCCAAACAAATACTAAACAACGTGGTGTCTTCAAACTTGAAACATATGCTTTATAGATTGTATACTTTCTAATATAATGATATTTTTGAAACAACTACCGCTATCTCTAGGTCAAGTCCGGTACTTCAGGGACCACCCGCGTATGAAAATAAGCGAAATTATTAAATTTTCAAAATTTCAAGTCAATTGTGGCACGTCTTCTCATTGTCCGACTGACTTTTATTTTTATAGAACTATTTTTTCTTCGGATGGAAAAAATTTAAGGAGTTGTATGAGAAAAATATGATCGTTGAAAAATAAGGATCTACTATATATCCATCGCGAGCGAAATCGATTGCGAGCAAATTAATCTTGCAGCGGTGCCACATTGTCAGAAAGGCAAGCGCAAACGCCGAGGAGAAAACCAGTGGCTGACTAGCTGTAATTCGTCATTTTACACCGTTGCGGCGACAGTCGGTCCAGCAGGCACTAGTCGTCTTGATTAGTACGGCTGGTCTTACTCAGTTTGCAACACTCACCTTAATACTTTTGTATAAAAAAAGATAAGAGAAATCGATTAATTTTATTAATAACTACGCATCAATTTGCAAAACGTAACGCAGAATTTTTAAAATAATTCTACTTTTTACAACAATGTTTTGTACCAATTATATTGTATAAAAAAACATAAAAGTGATGTTAAACAAAAATATCTTACACGATATTTCATATTTTATAGTGAAAAATATTAAGATAAAATGTAAAATATTTTGGAAAATATTAATTTTTTCCATTATTTTATTCTAGCATTAAATATCAAATATGCTACTGTTAAAAAAATTCATGATGCCCGTGATATGACCTTCGATGATACGTCTATCTAATGATTTAAACGTCTATCTAAAGTCAAATTTACAGCAACGTTCTTTTTCCTTTAAAACTCTACAATTCTTATATTTATCATTTTTTCCTAAAATATGTTGTTTTGAAATATAAAATAATTTACCTGGAGAAAATAATATCAAATACCTTGTGTGTGTGTTTTAAACGTGTTACAATGTGTTTTAATCATGTGCTTAATAATTCTGTTAAAAATATCTTTCAGCTAATAAAAACCTCAGCCGGATATATATCTGTTTTACATACGACTAAAAGTTAATAAAAAAGAGAGACCTAAACAAAATCAATATTTTTGTTAATATAAATTGGATTTTACATAAGGCCTTAGTTTAAAAATGATGTAAGTAAGTATGTAGTTGTAGTATAACGTGGTATAAATACATGGTAAATAAATTGTATAATGTTATTGCATGGTAAAAGAATAATTAGAACATTATCTTTTTGATTATTGTAATTCCTTTTTTATATTTCTGATGTAATTTTCTTATGTTGAAATCACTATATATTTCATGTATAATTTGTATTGATATCGCGGCTATTATAAAAATATATTTGTATCAGGTGCATGCAAATTTTATAAAATCACAAATGAATAGCTATAGTAGCAATTTAATAATTGCTTTCCTCTAAAGTGCTTTTTAGTTTTTAAATGTTGGCTACATTGAATCAATATTCATGATTGACAGGTCATAATTCCGAACAAAACGTTACATTTAACACAACTGAAGATGGAACCAAATAAATTTCACCTTCTGATACTTCTTCTATCACGTGATAAAAATTGTGATGAAAATGCTGCAGCAATTAAGACTAATTTGTGAAACATATAAAAGAGATATTATTAGGTGGCAAACTTAGTTCCTGCGGCTCCCAGTTAGATGACGTTAGTTGTAGGTGTAATTTATTTTGACATCTGAAACTGGCTGCATTTTAGAGGTTAGATATTTGTCAATAAAATTCAGTGCGAAAAGATTCATTTAAGCCAATAGTGCTATTTTTTTTTTTTGATTACATATGGAACGCGATAAGTTAGTTTTTCCACATGTGCTGCTTCATTACTTTGACTTGAAAAAAACTGCAGCTGCAGCTCATAAATTGCTTTTCAAAGCTTATGGCAATTATGCTCCATCGGAAAGAACATGCCAAATATGGTTTCAGCGATTTAAGATTGGTGATTTTTATGTCAATGATAAAGAACGCTCAGACCAACCAAAAAAGTTTGAAGACACCGATTTGCAGGCATTATTGGACAAAAACTTTAATCAAACGCTCCAAGAATTGTCTGCAGCATTAAAACTTTCTAGTTGTCCAAACAAAACAGAAAACAATGAATTGGAAGCATTGCTCAACAAAAATTTAGCCCAAATATTAAAAAATCTTGCAGTGCAGTTTGGAGTTGAATCTACATTAACCCACTATTTGAAAACAGTGGGAAAGATGCAGAACAGAAGAAAATAATTTTCCAATAAACTCTCTTCAAACGCTATTGCAAACCGCCATTTCGTCTGTTTCTCATTGCTTGCCATGCCCAAAAAAAACGAATTTTATGACCAATTTTATGACGAATAGTTACGAGTGATAGAAAGTGGGTCTATTTTGACAATTATAAACGGAAAAAATTACGGATTAATCCTGGCCAACCATTGACATCCACAACAAAACGCAACATCCGCGGCTATAAGGTTCACCTGTATATCTGGTGGAACCATGGACTAATTTACTATGATTTACAACCACTAGGATAGACAGTCACATTAGGAGATCACTACATTCAACAATTATAGTATTTGAATCAGACCTTAAAAGAAGGACGGTATTAAATAGCCGTGAATCAATGCAAAGTTATCCTATTTTAAGACAACGTTAGACTGCATGTTGCTGTTTCGATTAAAGAGACATTGTTTGAGTTAAATTGAAAAATTCTGAAGTACTCAGCGTATTCTACAGGCATCACTCTATATGATTTTCATTTATTCAGATCGATATAACACGATCTATCTGATACACGATTCCGAAATGCTGAGGAAATGCGAGAATAGATCGATAAATACTAATAAAAAATTATTACTTCAAAATGAGTCATTTTATAGGTGATAAATATATTACTTCAAGATTAATAATTTTATTGGTGTGGTATCATACTATTGCCCGAAAGACGGCAAATGTTATTAATAACAATAATTAATTCTTTGATTAAAATATTAAATGTCATCTTATTATAATTAGTACCTAAAAATGGCTTTAATATCTGATATAGTAGCTTTGCAGGCGTTAGTCACAAGAGGTGGATGTCTCCGAGAAAGTAATAACACAGGACGTGCTTTCCATGAGCGCGCAATTTTCCGAAATATACCGGGTGTAGAAGTTTGAAACCGGAAATTTTGTAAAAATTACACGTCAGTTGTTTGAAAATGATAAAAAATATTTCATTCAAAATAATGTCAATTGCTATTTATATATTTTTCCCACCTCTCCGGCAGTTTATGAATGCCACGCCAAAAAACCTTTCTTCTTTTGAAGCGAACCAGCTATCGAGCCATTTTCGTACATTTTCATACGAATTGAAGCGTTATTCAGCGAGAACGTGTCCCCTTGATGCGAATAGATGATAATCGGACGAAGCCAAGTCTGGAGAATAAGCCGCGTGCGTTAGTACTTCCCAACTGAACGCCTCGACCGTTTCCCTGACCCGTTTTGCTGTGTGTGATGGGGCATTATCATGGAGCAAAATGACTTTGTGTTGCCTTTTTCTATATTCTTGTCGTTTTTCAAGCAGTGTTCGATTTAAATCGATCATTTGCTGTTTGTAGCGATCAGTGTTAACTGTTTCACCAGGTTTTAGCAGCTCATAATAGATTACACTCTTCTGATTCCACCAAACACAGAGCATTGTCTTTATTCCAAAGCGATTGCGGTGGATGTCGATGGTTCGCCTAGATTCACCAACGATTTCTGACGCTTAGGTTTCTCAAAATATGTCCATTTTTCATCACCTGTCATGATACGATGTAGAAATGACTTTCTTTTGTATCTGTCGAACATCATTTTAGAAGTGGTTTTCGATTTTCTTGCTGTCTTTCATTCAGTTCATGCTGAACCCATTTTCTCACTTTCAGAATCTTTCCCATGGCTTTCAAACAAATTGAGACAGCTTTCTGCGTCACATTCAATTCATCCGCGAGTTCTTGTTGAGTTTGAGTATCATCTTCATCCAATAAGGCTTGCAATTCGTTGTCTGCCAACTTTTTCGGTGGTTTCCCACGCTCTTTGTTCTCACGTTAAAATCATCACTTTGAATTTTTTCAACCTCTCGAAACACTGTGTTTTACCAAGAGCATGTTCACCGTAAGCTTCGACAAGCATTCGATGCGATTCTGCAGCAGTTTTCTTCAAATGATAACAAAAAACCAATGCTGTCCGCAAATCGTAGTTAGTAATCACAAAACTCGACACGTTTAAGGTTATAGAAAAATATACCGGTGTATGGAACTTGAGTTGTTGTGTGTTGAAGATCTTCTTCAGCTGTTAAAGGGAAATGATATCGCTGCAGAAGCGGTCTTACGGTCCCTAAACTGATGGCCAGCACCATCTATAGGGAAATTCCGGTTTCATACTTCTACACCTTGTAAACTTTTTAGCGGAGGCTGTGCACTTTAGATGCACAAACATCTTATTGGTGGTCATCGTGTCCCTAAACTTATATCGCCCAAGCTCTATCTGGCCACAAGAAAACGAGGAAGATCAGCGAGAAAGATCACGACGTGGAACAGCAGAAACTAAAGGAAGGTAATGGAGGAGCGTTGACGATGAGACTCTACAGGATAACACTAAGTGATCCTCCACATTTTAACATAATATGAAAGTTCAATCAGATAGTATAATATAAGAGTTTAGTATGAATGTTACCGCAATATCATATAAAATTATATAATTAATTTCTAAAATTGGATTTACTGTTTCTTAAAATATTTTCCGTTACAATTAATACATTTTCTATTCGATGAATATAATCATCGAAACATTTCGTCTATCCTTCTGGTGGCACCTTAGACACCAAATTTTCTAACGCCTCGGTTGTGTTCAACTTCAAACCATGCATTTTATCCTTGACGTATGAAAATAGGAAGTCGCAGAATGCCAGGTTGGGGATAAGGCGGATGAGTTATCAGTTGTACACTGGCAGTGACCAAAAACTTAATAATCTTCTCTAGGTTGTGCGACAATGCGTTGTCTTGATGCTAGATGATGTACGATTTTGACCAATTTGACAAATTTTTTTAAACACATTTGGCAGTCAAATTATTATGTTATTACTCAGCATTAACCATACGACGATTTTCAAGCACAACATATTCAACAGTTTTCCTGAAGAACAATTATTTTCTTGCGAACATTTCGGATGCTCTTCATTTTTGTTGAATTGTGTGACTCGTCTGAAGATACTCATACACTCGATTGCTTTCCGGTTCATAGCAGTAAATCCATAATTCGTTACTTGTTATAATGTCATAAACTGTTCTGAACTTACTATATTTTTTAGCATTTCTTTGCTCTATTAGACACGCGCTTCTTTTAAGTTTTCGTTGAATTGTGCAGTATCCAACAACCACACAGCTTTCTGATGCCAAAATAATATAGGATTGTTATGATTTGAATCATATCAGTGACTGGGGACACCTTATTAGATCGTGTAATGGTTTTCCTGCTGTAAGTTGCGCACAACATTGACGTTCTCTGAAGTGATCGCTGTGGCAGGACCTTTATGAGATTTGTCATTGAGCTTTATTCGATTGCGTTTGAAATTTGCATACTACTCAAGCAATCTTTTGAGATAGTTTTTCATTGTCGAAACCGAAAATTTTCGATGTATTTTAGAGGAGTTAGCGACATTTTAAAGTCGTAAAAATTAATCGCGAGGAAAGTTTCTCGTGATAAATTTATCTATAAGAAAGCGTAAATTTTGAACACGTCTCAAAAATGAATATTTTTTGATACGTCAAAAGGTAATGTCATTAAACATGTGAAATAAAGAAAACGTATCAACAGTTTTGATGTAACATGATGTTTAATATCATCTTGCAAAGAATTTCGGAGCAATCTGCATATTATTAAATCATCCAATTGAACGTAGCCGATTTCGTAGTTATTCGTATCTTTCAGTTGTTGAGACGGCAGAAGAGGCAAGAAGAATGTCAATAATAAACAAGCGCCAGCTGAAAATCCCAATCAACAACTAGGAAAAACAAGAATATCGAAAGTGAGAAGTGAAAGATGCAAAACAGCAGATTGAAGAAAACAATCGGCTGCCATCGGAAGCGTAAAGAAGCTTCCGAAAATTAACAAACATAAGGTCTGTTCGCGTTGCTTGCACTTTTGACACTTTCACATCTACGCCTTAACGCCTGTTGCACATTAGTCTCTCTTTAAAAAGAAAATATGTCATTGGATATCGATCGGCATTAAGTGCAAAAGTCTCAAAAGTGCAAGCAACGCGAACAGACCTATGAAAGAAGAAGGGGGACTTTCATATTGCTTGCAGGCTGTGTTCTCCAAGCTCCGTTTCGTGATTGTTGTTGTAGTTGTCGCAAGTTAGAGAGAGAGAGAGAGAGAGCGCGCGAGAATACTGAGCATTGATGAGTGAACGAGAATGAGAAAAAGAAAGATGAGACTAAATCTGTTATTGTGCTTGAGAACAGAGGTAGACGAGTTTCCAAGAGCATGACCCGAAGGCCAAGTTACTAGGAATATTAAAATTGCAAGATCATCAATTTACGCCATAATTTACTCATCGTCGCGAAGAAAACCAATTCGTCAAGGAATTCACAAAAGTGTCAGGTATTTGGTCCCGACAGCCAACCAAGATGGTATTCTTTGACGAATAATACAGTTTAACAAAATAAGACCTTTTCTGCCTTAAATTTTATCAAGTTAGTCATTTCTGGTAGATGTTTTAGCGCTGATTACGAGTTTGTTGGAAAAACAACGTATCATATCCAGTTTTTGAGGAAACTTCAATTAAATTTGCTAAAATAGACGTTTTTGATACTACTTTTGTGTGAATTATATCTTTCTATGGGAATGTGCTTTAGAAAGTAGTAACAGTTCAAAATGGATCTGAATATTTATGCTTTATGATAAAAATGCCAGAAGTCTTAAATAAGCAGGAAATATATCGAGCAGGCAGAAAAGGCTTTCCTAAAAAAGTAGCTGAAACATAAGAAACATCATTTATTGCAGTGTTCCCAAGTCGTACGTCTCTATAGTGGCTACACAGCGTCCCAACAAGCCGGTCTCCGCTATAGCATACGGCACTGCCCCCAGGCGAAAAATACACCCACTTTAACACTTTACGGTCCGTTGACGGCATGATGCCGTCGCGCTCGTTTCAATGTAGTGGTCCGTCAACGGCATCGTGCCGTTGTACGTATTTCGACGTTGCAGTCCGTCGACGCTGTGTCGTCGTAATCTGATAACATTGGTTTTATTGATAAATCGAAGCATATGCGATTATAAGCAATTGGCAACATGCGAAGCAGATAAATCGTAGCTACCTATGTCAAATCAACTGACGATTGCTCCAAATGTTAAAATTGTTCTTTTGAACTAGTCTTTCGATTTTAGTCGATCGATATCTTAGCAGTGTAAACGCTATTGTGAGTTGAGGAAAAGCAAAAAATATTATTTAACACAAATTTTTCTTCAGATAAAGAAATTTAAGGTACAGAAGGTAAATACGCCTTTTACAATCAGTTGATTTATTATTTATCAATAACACACGTGTTTTCTAATAATATTTGTTTATTTATCTACTGGTTGGTTTCGTATAATGCCGTATCTTATATTATTTTATTTCATATATTATGGTCATAGATGATGTATTACCGATATTTTGTCGACGTGTCGTAAGACGAATTTCGTCAGAATCATTAAACGATAAATATATTAATTTAAACCCACGGAGAAAAAACAATGTTGCAAGCACATGTAAACGAGAAAACAAGTATATTTTCCATTCTTTTATTAATCCTCTTGATAATATTTATGCGCTTAAAAATCGATTATATCTATGTTTGACTTTTTTCCAGCTCAAAATAGACCATGATTTTGATGATCTCAGGAAGTAAAGCTTTCACGTAAAAGTTAACTTTTATGATGTTTAATAATAAAGAAAAAAATGAACTTCACGATAAAAGTTTTTTGAATACAGTATGTATAATAATTTTTTAGATATCAACATTTGTGTAAGAAAAGAATCAACCAAATAAGCGCGGCTACTTTCGTATTATGCCTTCGAGAAGTTTGAACACATTAATCAAACGTCTTCGGGTGGATCGCGAAAACCAGAAAATGTTAAGTTGCGGCGCACGCCCGCGGAGTTTCCTCGCGGTAAAATACGCTCACCGCAGATATATAAAACGGCACAACGGGAGGCTCCACACAAAGCGCTCCACGCAAAGCGGCAACACACATAGCCCTCTAACTCTTCCCAGAGAAGACAGGCATACGAGGTCTGGCTATTAAATAACAAGACTGCGCGCGCAGTTCTAGAGGGAAGGGGGGAAACGAATGCAGCGTTGGATAGGTGGAAGTGTCTACTATTCCAGTACGAAAACTCGCTTTTGTCGCTGTAGTAGTATTTTTTCTAAAGAGGTTAAAAACGAACCTGTTTTTTTCTCTTGCCGATAACAATGTGTAACGAAAAATACGAGCAACGGATCAATGTGAAATTTCTTGTTAAATTAAAAAAACTCCTACTGTGTGCTATAACTTGTTGAAAGAGGCCTATGGTGAAAATTCTCTATCTCGTGCGCGTGTTTTCAAATGATATATACGGTTTTCTGAAGGCCGAGAGAGCACCGAAGATGACCAACGTCCAGGTCGACCTGTCTCTGTTTTAACTTCGCAAACAGTGACCAAAATCAATGAAATTGTGCGCGGAGATTGTCGTATGAGCATTAGGATGATTGCTGAGATTGTAAACGCCGATAGAGAAACTGTCAAAAATATTTTATCTGGATATTGCACCAGGACAATGCACCTGCACTTAATGCGCTGTCTGTGAAGCGTTATTTAGCCGCTAGAAGCACTCTAGTGTTCGAACACGCGCCGTACACGACTGATTTAGCACCCTGTGACTTTTCCTGTTTCCAAAGATTAAATCTGTCTTAAAAGGAACCCGATTAGAGTCGATGGAAGAGGTGGAGCGAAAATCGGCGGAGCTCCTAAATGCACTTACAAAAGAAGACTTCCAGCATTGCTTTAAACAATGGAAAAAACGAATGGAACGGTGTGTGGAAAGGGGAGGGGAGTACATTGAAGGGGAGCATTTGATTGTTGAATAATTTTTAAAATAAAACTCTTTTTCATAAGCAGTCTCGTTATGTAATAGCCAGACCTTGTATATGGTGTGCACTTTTCAAGCAATGAAGCAAAGGTAGCAGCTCTTTCTCTTTAGCCTGGCGAGGATTTTTCAATCCTTTGCCAAAATTTCTCGGCCGACAGGCCGTGCAAATTTCTTTGCAGGATAAATTACCTCAAGGACATCACCATAGACGAGGAAAAGACTACCTCCACAAGGAGCTCCAGCTGCAACGCTATCAACGCCGAGTTCCAGTTTCAACGCAGCCAGCATCGAGCTCCAGCAGTAGCACAACTACCTCGTCCATCAGCGCGCCATTATTGCGCCCATTTCGCCGAGCAGCAGCGCACGTCTTTAGCGTGCCTACCTCATCGAGATCCAGCACGCCTCTTCAGCCAGCGCTCCATCAGCCTGCCTCTTCAGCAGCGCACCTTCTTCGATAGCATGTCTTCCTCATCGACGCCGAGCTCCCGACGCAGCACTTCAACGCCGAGCTCTCTTGGCCATACTACTTCAACTCCCGCCCGGGGCATTCAAGCTACGCGTCTCTCCAAACGGAAGGTTTCACGCGCGATCGCCAGAGGACCTCGAGCAACGCAATTTTCCAGGGCACTTCATTTATGAGGCGGATACAAAAGCTTAGATGGGAAATGTTGAAGGGAAATGTTGATATCTAAAAAGACTATTGTACGTAGTGTATTCAAAAAACTTTTATCGTGTAGTTAATTTTTTTCTCTATTATTAAACATCATAAAAGTTAACTTTTCTGTGAAATCTTTACTTCCTGAAATCATTAAAATCATGGTCTATTTTGATCTGGAAAAAGGACAAACATAGATATATTCGATTTTTATCAGCCCATCTATTTATAACTATCAGCTGCCGACACTCCGAAGAGCCTCGAATACAAAGACCACCGAAGTGGACAGCATCATATTATCAGCCTCCCGAGAATCAAGACGCACGCTGTCCGATTCGCACAACTCAAGAGGGGCGCCATCAGATGTCCCTCCATTCTAACGCTGGATGTGCACGCCGCCGTCAATCTCACTTACCTGTTGACTCGTCATCTTCGATAAAGGATTATTGTTATTCAAAAGGACACATCTCTGTCTATTGTTTTAGCGTACTTTCTGATCCGCACTAAAGCAACATATTAACCAAACCAAAACGCTAAAAACTGGTGACCCCGACGTGATCTTCGTTCGGAGACAATGCCAATAGAGCATTAACAGATACGAAGCACAAAAGATACGGCAATGCAGGAAGCAGCTAACCGGAGAATTAGCCCACCGAGCGGCCGACACGTCGACAAAGTCGCCGTTCGAGCATCTCCTTTCTGGCCAGAAGAGCCCGAATTATAGTTCGCTCAATTGAAGAGTTTACTCTGAGCGGCATAAAGCGAAACGTCACCAAGTATGCCCACATACTAACGCAACTGGATACTAAGTACAACCAGGAAGTAAAAGACGTCATTGCCAATCCACCAGGCGCAAATAATTACCTGGCAATGAAGAAAGCGTTGATCCAACGTCTCTCCGCATCGCAGAAACATCGCATCCGACAACTCCTCGAGCACGAGGAAGTTGGAGACCGAAAGCTATTACAGTTCCTCCGCCACTTACGCACGCTAGCGGGAGACAATGCCTGACTAATTCTTGCGGTTGCTTATGTTTAGACTAACTACCCACACAGATGCAAATCATACTGGCGAACTGCTACGAAGATTGACAAAGATGTGATCGAATAGGCGAAACGCATTCAGGAGACCGACCGGACCGTCTCTGAAATTGCCTGTGCCATTGACAAAATCATGGCTGAGCAGTTACAAAGGCTAACGTTGCAAATTGCCAAACTTAGCAAAAGAGGGGAACGAACACTTAGGAGCCGCAGATGTTCCCGAAACCGCTCCAGGAGAGACAGAAGAAGCAACAAGTTCAGTGCTTCTCTCACCAACACTTTGGGGAGCACAAAATGCACGCAGCGGTGCAACTACCAGCAGCCAAAAGAGCAATCAATGATGGCGGCCAATGACACTGCCCAAAGCCCACGCAGTCCCTTCGTAACTTGCCAGAATACCCGGGAGAAATTTCTTACCGAGATTGGCTTTGACGTCAGAGTGTACCTACGCACAGCCGTGAAGGGATTTCGGTCACCTACAACCTATATACCATACGCTGCTGCCAAAGGAACTCTAATATCAACATATGGGTGGGTCACCATCGAGCCGAATTTAGGACTTTAGCGCACGTTCCTGTGGCGCTTCATCATCGCCAACGTTTCACAGGCAATCGGGGCTAACTTCCTAGTCCACTACAGCTTTCTGCAGGACCAAACTGCAAGTTTCCGGAAACCCGTGCCGAAGCAACATTTTGACTGTGAAAACTGTCAGCACAGAGGCAAAATATCATCGTCTCTTTGAGGAGTTCCCCGAAATCACCTTCGACAAGCTAAAGAATGCCTAACCTCTTCCCAAGAAAGGGTAAGCATTCAACGGTCCATTACAAACCACACCTGGACCATCGGACACGTGTCGACCATGCAGACTGGCGTCCGATAGACTGCAGCTAGACTGCCGCTAAAACCAAATTCAGTTTGATGTTGCAGGAAGGCATTATATTACAATCAAAGAGCCTATGGACATCACCATTACACAAGGTCTCGAAGTCGTAAGATGCCTGGCGGCCATTCGTAGACAACAGACGGTTGAATGCACGGACAGTCAGGGTCAGATCGCTATCCAATTTCGCATATAGAAAACTTCAATCAAAGCTTTCATAATAAAATTTTCTCCACTTTCGATTAGGTACAAGTCTATTGAATATAATCAGATGTACCCTAAAGACGTTCCTAAGTTATCCCTAAGACTAGTTACAATTCCATTTATTAATTAAAATATATACATCATGAGGTTTAATTACGTCTATTTAAAACAAATTATTGAAAAAATATATTAATTGCTAAAAGATATTAATATATTAATATATTAACAGATATTAATATATTAATATATTAGGTGTACAACTTTGCCGTTTTTTTTTTATTTGAGGCTTTATTGTAAAAAAAATGGAGATAAAGCTATGACTCAAAGTATTGTCCATCACTGGCCACAACTTTCTTCCATCTTTTGGACAATGCACGAATCCCGCGTCGAAAAAACTCGTCATCTTTTGAGGTAATCCACGAATCTATCCATTTTCCGACTTCTTCATAAGACTGGAAGTGTTGGTCAGCCAGGCCGTATGCCATTAATCGGAACAAGTGATAATCCGAAGGTGCAACGTCTGGAGAGTACGGCGGGTGGGGTAGGACTTCCCATTTCAACGTTTCCAAGTATGTCTTGACCACTTTTGCAACATGGGGTTAAGCATTGTCATGCTGCAAAATCACTTTCTCGTGTCTCTCGGCGTAGTGCGGCCGCTTGTCTTTCAATGCTCGGCTCAAACGCATCAATTGAGTTCGATACCGATCGCCTGTGATTGTTTCAGTTGGTTTTAATAGCTCGTAATACACTACGCCGAGCTGATCCCACCAAATACAGAGCATTACCTTGGAGACATGAATGTTCGGTTTGGCCGTCGATGTGGAAGCGTGGCCGGGAACTCTTCATGATATTCTGCGCTTGGGGTTATTGTAATGAACCCATTTTTCATCTCCAGTCACAATGCGATGCAGAAATCTTTTTTGTCTTTGCCTTTCAAGCAGCTGTTCACAAGCAAACAAACGCCGTTCAACATCTCTTGGCTTCAACTCGTACGGCACCCAATACCCTTGCTTTTGAATCATTCCCATGACTTTGAGGCGCTTCGAAATGGCTTGTTGAGTCACTTCCGATGATTGTGCCAGTTCTTTTTGAGTTTGACACAAGTCTTTATCAAGTGATGCCCCCAATTCAGCATCTTCCAAAATCTTTCCTCTTCCACCGATATGCCGGTTTTTGACGTGAAAATCACCGTTCGTGAAGCGTTGAAACCACTCACGACACGTTCTTTTACTAATAGCGATCTCACCATAGGTATTTGAGAGCATTTGATAAGCCTCAGCCGCAGATTTCTTCATATTAAAGCAGAAAAGTAAAACCTCCCGCAAATGACGAGAATTCGGCTCGTAAACTGACATCTTCAATCGACGATAACTTTATGGTACAGATACAAATCGACTAATGTAACTATTAGGTTATGTTGACAGATGCCCAAGTTGATTGTATGACGTATATGATCTATTTACTTTGACCACTAAATTCCACTAAAGCCATCTACAGGGAAACGGCGGGAGCAAAATTGTTCACCTAATATTAACGACATTAATATGTAACAGAGCAGCATAATTGTAATACTGCTACACTTTTGCTACATAAGATATTTATAATAGGTTCTAAAACGTATGTTCTTCGAAGGTTCCCACTTTTTTTGAATATAACTACATCAAGTGAACGTAAAGCGAACGTTTACGTACTACTTGGGACGGCATCCTGGTCGCCTCGGCGTCCGAAGAGGAACATGAGAGCCATCTCCGGTAGCTCTTCGCACGCTTGCAAGAATACGACGTGCTAATCAACCCGGCAAAATGCGTTTTTGGGGACAGCCAAATGCACATCGTTGGCTATTTCGTTTCCGGACAAAGTACAAAGCCACCTCTCAAACGCATTCAGACTATCAAAAAGACTATCAAACAGTTAGAACAGTTCCTAAGAAACTTCAACTTTTACTGACGATTCATCTCATGGGCAACTCAGAAACAAATCCTACTAAACAATCTTCTCGGTAGCTCAAGACAAAGGGCAGCACTCCTGTCGCCTGCATGAATGAGAGTAGAACGGCATTCGAGGTAATGCAAGAATAGCTTTGCACGCGCAGCACTGCTTGCTCATCCAGACCCTGTGACAGAGCTTATGTTGGCGACAGCCAATTTAACGCCTTCAACACCGTTATCGGGGCTCGACGATACAACAGCAAGTCAACGAGGAATGGCAACCCTTGGGTTTCTTTAACAAGAAGCTAAGTCCCGCAAAAGCGAAATACAGTCCGTACGACCGAAAATTGCTGGCCGTATTCACGGCCATCAAGCACTATGGACACATGTTGAAAAGCAGAAGTTTCACCATCTTCACCAATCACAAGCCATTAAGGTACGCATTTTAGGTGTACATTAAATAGAACCTGCTACAAAACTACTCAAGGCAGGTGAAGCATCTCACTTACATTATCTAATTTTTGACGGACATCCAGCACATTGCCAGAAAAGACATCGTCGTCGATACTCTCTCACGAGTCGAAATCATCCAACGGGCAGTCAATCTGGAAGAGTTAGTCGTGTCGCAGGAAACGAACAACGAGCTGCGATACCTCCTTCAACAATCTACAGTCCTTAAACTCGAGAAGCGACTGATACCGGGCTCAGATCATCAAATTGTGTGCAACATGAGCACACCTCTGGCTCGCCCCTTCATCACGTAGTAATTCCGTCAGCAAATATTCCAGGTTTACACGGATTAATGCATCCGAGGGTCAAAGCGGCAGCCAAGTTAATCACATAACGGTTCGTGCGGCCACAAATAGAAGCCGACTGTCGCAAATGGGCGCAGACATGAATCCAATGTCAGAAAACTAAGATGCATCAGCATATCTACGCACCTGTCGGAGACTTCTCCATGCCGTTCAAGAGGTTCGAACACATCCACGTCGACATCATTGGACCTTCCCCAGTTTCAAAGGAGTTCCGCTAATGTTTGACCATCGCGGACCGATTCACGCGTTAGCCCAAGGCATTACCGATCTCCGATATCATGGCAGGAAGAGCTGTAGCCCGTCATCACTTCAAGGGATGGATTTCGAGATTCAGCACATCCACCAGAATAACCATAGACCAAAAGCGGCAATTCGAGGCAGAACTATTCCACGAACTGAACTAAACTGAATTAAGCTCGACTCGTTGGTGAAACGGCCTACCACCTAGCAGCAAACGACATGATGGAAAAGTTCGACCGGCAGCTGAAAATGGCAATCAAGTGCTATGAAACGACGGCGTGGATAGATATATTCTCCGTCGTTTTGATGGGCATCCGGGCAGCCCTAAAGGAAGACCTGCAATCAATACTAGCCAAGATGGTCTTCGGGAAATTAATCCGCCTGTCTGGAGAGTTCCTGCACGAGTCATCGGCAAACACTCAAAGCGTGTACGACTTTATTTAGTCACTGCGCCGCACGATGCAGGATCTGCAATCACAGCCCGTAGAACGGCACGGTCAACTGGTCATCTTCGTCCTAAAAAACTGGAAGAGGCATCATATGTCTTCATAAGGTATGATGCTCCTATCACCGCACTGCAACACGCATACGACAGACCGTACGAAGTCCTTGGACAAATGCCGAAGTCTCCAATTGCCTGTTACTAAAATTGTTTTTTAAATCATTCTAATTGTGAAAATCAGTATATGTAGGCGTTTGTGATCATTATTATTTGAGAACAAAATTGAAGACTAGTAGTTGTCTTAGGTGTCCCAACAAATGATGCACGAGTTGAAAAAACAAAATTTCTGCCACCATCTAGGGGAAATTATATCAGCAACTTCAAGACGTGAAATGCTGCTAATTTGAGGCGATTTTAACGTCAAAATATTCTCAACTATCCTTGACGATCATGCGCGATCAGTGGTTGGACGATTCGGTATTGGTGTGCAGAATGAACATGGCAAAAGCTATTAGAATTTGCCATTGACAATTTATTCACAATTAGTAACACGATGTTTCAACATCACATATGGCATCTTTACATCTGGATATCGCCTGGTGAACAATATAGGAATTAAATAGATAATGTGCTGATTGCTACGAGATAAAGATTCTCCCTAAACGACGTAAAAATATATCCTGGCGCTTGTTGTGATTGTTCAGACCATAAAATGTTAAGAATACAACTTAGGACAAAACTGTCTAGGCCTAAGAAATATTTTCAGTCACGATCACCAGTTATTAATAACATTGCGAATTGCAAATAAAACCTGGAGAGATACCCTGCCGCGATCTGACTACACCTGATGAGTCGACCACACCTGATGAACTTTGGCTTGGAGTGAAAAAGTGAATAAAAACTGTTGTAGCTCACAATAGCATTCCTGATAAAAAGATAAAGCAGCCTTAGATGTTTCAAACTACCTTAGACATAATTGGAAAAAGGAAAAACCTTGGAAAACATGATAATTTATCTAGAGAAGGCAAGGAGAAAATACTAGCTTAACTCAGATTAGATAAGATACAGAGGTGCTGCAGGAAAGATAAAAATAACTTCCTGATGAATATTTGTTGCGAGATTGAACAACAAATACTAAATAACCGAACCAAAGACCTGTTTGGTAAAATAAAAAGCGTAACCAGAAATTTTACTCCAAAATTATGGTCCATTGAAAATAGGAGAAGGGGGGGGGGGGAAGAAGAAACCGAGATTGAGAAGGTTCTGGATACCTGGAAAGAATACTGTGAGAATTTGTATACAAATGAACGGATGCATTCTCCAAATCGGGAACCATGTAGCCGTCCTAATATAATACAACCGGATATTTTCCGGGAAGAAATTGTACGGGCCTTCAACAAGCTAAAGAATAACAAAGCCTGCGGCCCAGATAGTATAATATCTAAAAAAATTAAAGTCACTTGTGAACATGGTACCGTCATGTTTTTAAAACTATGCTGAAGGATATGAAATAAAATGACCAGATGAATGAACCGAATCTACTTTCATTTCATTATACAAGAAGGATTCTAAAAAGAAATGCGGCATTTACAGGCTTATAGCTTTGATGTCGCACACCAGCAAAGTCATGCTGCATATCCTCCACTGTAGAATCAGGATCTTCTTAGACAACCAAATCCCACAAGAACATACGGGCTTTAAAGGGAAGGGGACCCGTGAGTAAATTTTAAACTTGAGGAAAATAATTTAAAAGGCACGAAAATTGAAACGATAGTATATCTATGTTTCGCGGATTTCCATAAAGTTTTCGACACCGTCAAATGGACCCATATATGAAAAATCCTGGATGAAATGGGTCTACCTGAACACCTCATTATTCTCATCAAGTCATTATATGAAACAACTCAAAATACGTTTGGATTGATAATGGAAAATCTTTTAGGTTTCACGTCAGAGTTGCTTCAAGGCTGCGTTCTATTTCCTATCCTCTTCCATGTTTATGGCAAATATGTTATGAGGAAAGCTCTTAACTGCTGGGACCTAGGATTTTTCTATTAGTGAATGTAGAATAAACAACTTAACACTATGTCGTCCGGGGATACCACGTTGGTATCCCGCAAAAACTATTGCGCAAAGGTCGGCGACACCACGTTGGTGTCGTCCGCAAAACTATCACGCAAAGGCCTCTGACAGCACTGTGGTGCCGTGTGTGTTCTGATTGTGTACTGTTGGTGTTCTGTTTGTGTTCTGTTTAAATAACAATAAGTTACAGATATCATGATTCGATCGACAGAGTTTCCGGTCAGCTAAAGCAAAACCAGCTAATACAAATTTCCGAAACCGACAAACGAAAACGAAGAAAGTGCCATATATGTTCCAAAAACAAAAAAAAAGACAACAAATTTAATGTGTAAGTTTCATGGAGTCGGGTTACACCTCGGAGATTGTTTTGCTTCATATCATGTAAAACAGAAATACTAAGTACCCAATAAAATATTAATAAATAATAAATATATAATACAAAAAAATGTTACATTTATTTACATTATAATACAAAAAAATGTTACATTTATTTACATATATCCTCGAAATTTCATGAAAGTAGCGGGACAAGATTAAAAACTAATGAGAACTGACGATTTATGATCTCCCGAAAACCTCGAAAAACCGCGGGCGCCAAATAAAAAAATCCTGATGAAACGTGCGGACGGCAAAGTGTTAAGATACGCGGATGACACCACTTTGATTATTACCTCTATGGAGAACCTGGGAGAACTTATCTAACGTGTAGAGACAGCAAGCCATGAGATATGACTTAAATTAAATCGCCAAAAGACCAAGATCATGATTATTGACAGGGAAACAATAATCGACCGGATATTCTTCAGGTGGCAGGCTGCGAAGTGATCCAAAAATTTTTGTATTTATATACAGTTCTATCTAATGAAGGCGGTAGCAGCGTGGAGATATGTAAGCGGATTGAAATAGCAAGTGGTTCTATGTCGCGGCTCACAAGGATATGACAGGATAAATATCTAATAAGATCAAGATGAGCCTTGTACAGTCCCTCGTTTTCTTTATCTTTCTGTATGAAGCAGAAACATGTACGGTCAAACAAAAAGTTCGTGACTGTATCAACGCTTTTGAAATATGGTGTTGGAGAAGAATGCTAAAGATCCCCTAGAGAGCTCAACGCTCAAATATCTCTATCCTTAATGAGCTTAAGGTTAGCATTCGAATAGTTTCAATCATATCCGATCGAGTTTTGAAATATTTTGAACATGTAATGCATAGAGAGAACTTAAAGAAAACTATAGTGGAAGGCAAGCTGCAGCGAAAGCGACTATGTGGTAGATCCCTGTTAAGATGGATCGACTAATTAAGGAAACTGACTGACGATTCCCTTCGAGAAACCGCGTCCCGGGCGCTGGATAGAAAAGAATAGCGCTTCATCGTCAAGAAAGCAATTTTTCCGGAAGATCACGACGCCTCATATGTGAGACAAACAACTTAAAAGAAGAAGAGATGTTGTCCTATATATCTTTCGATCTCCCGTCGCTCCCTGCACATCACCAGCGTCCATAGTGAGGATATTGTGTGTAGTGGTGTGTAGTGTGCGATGGTTGGCCGCGAATTGGGGGGTAAGCACGGTGGATGCACATATGTTCAAGGATGCGAGGAGGCGCATCCGTCACGATTGTAATGCATACGCATCGCCGCGGGTGCATCCGTTTGCAATTATCGTATGTGGCATACTTATTTTTGCATGATGTTTTGAAAAGTGGCCATAATAAAATTTATAATAGATGTGGTAAAATGTTTTATTAAAATTTGAAAAGATTACAATGGTAATTTGTAGTGTCCTTAAGGAAGAGTTTCATCACAGAAGAAATCGGGAATTACATATCTTTCGTTGTCGTAAGGACTGAGCACGAGTTTTAATTTGGACACGGTGTAAACTTCATTTATAGTTGCGATCGTATGCATGATTGTCGTTTCATCACGTTGCGCACACATTGTGTGTAATCGTCGAATGTGATTTATCGCTCGATGATTTTTTTTTACATCTTTGATCTTTTTCGTTCCGTCAAGACCGATTACTTACTTATGAGCGTATATTTTTGTCCTGAGTCCTATGAATTCGGTTCTATGATGGCGCCGCAGTTTTAGTATTTCATGAGGCCGGTATTCGTTTGTTCGCGCAGAGTATAACGTACCCGTTTCTTTCTGGATAATCGCTAGTGTCGAATTTTTTAATGTCACGTTTGAAACATTCGTAAGAATTATTACCCTTGAGAAAATAGATCAAATTGTCTGTGACTGCGTACATATATCGGCATATATTAGGTTGGGAAAAAAGAAATCCATTATTTTTACGTGAACTTCAAAACTTTATTTAACATGTTTCGGATTGTCCGATTTGGGTCAAATATGCACCGTTTTGTTCTATAATTTTTTGCCACTTTAAAGGTAGCTTCATAATGCCTCTCTCATAGAAGTCTTGGTCCCTATTAGCGAAAAACTCTAGTAATCGATTTTCACAATCTTCTCTTGAGGCCAATTTCTTATCACTAAGGAAGTTTTGCAATGCAAGAAAAACATGGTAATCGCTTGGTGTCGTACTATATGGTGGATGCATCAAAACTTCCCAACCAAGCTCCCGGAATTTCTGGCGAGTCACTATAGCCATGTGTGGCCTGGAATTGTCCTGATGGAACACAACACCTCTCCTGTTGGCCAATTCTGACCGTTTTTGGTCAATCGCTAGCTTCAAACGGTCCAGTTGTTGACAGTAGAATTTAGTGTTTGGCCATATGGAAGCAACTCATTATAAATGATTCCTTTCTAATCCCACCAAATGCACAGCAGAACCTTCCTGGCCGTTAGTCCTGGTTTGGCCACCGTTTGAGCTGCTTCACCGCACTTTGACCACGATCGTTTTCGCACAATGTTGTCGTATGTGACCCATTTTTCATCTCCGGTAACCTTCCGTTTAAGAAATGGTTCGATTTCATTCCGTTTGGCCAAGGCTTCGCAGATGGAAATTCGATCCATTATGTTTCTTTGTGTTAATTGGTGTGGCACCCAAACATCGAGTTTCTTTTTGAATCCAGCTTTGTTGAAATGGTTTAAAACTGTTTCATGGTCGATCTTTAGCTCCTGGACAATGCTACGACTGCTAACATGCCGGTCGATTATTTCTGTAATTTTATCGACATTTTCGACGACTACCTGTGCGAGGTGCATCTTCAACATTAAAAATACCTGAACGGAATAGGCGAAACCAAAATTGCACGTAATTGGCTGTTACAGTATCGGCACCATAAACACCATTTACAATTACAGCCGCCTGGCTTGTATTTTCGACTTTATCAAAGAAAACTGTGAAATGTACCGAATTTTCTCTTTGTTGACTTCCATTCTTAACATCCTGTAACTCACAACTGAATGGACCAAACAAAAAAAAACAAAAGAATTTTTTTATTGCAAAATGTCACCTTTCCAACGAGCATAAATCTTGAAATTGTTTGATCGATACTTTACGAGATATCGATCACTAGAGCCATCTACCGAAAAAATAATGGATTTCTTTTTCCTTAACCTAATATTATTGTTGTCTTCGTTAGGGTGATAGACCGGTAGAATATAATTATAGCAGAATTTGTGGAAATGCATTTTTGAAATTTCGAGGGCACGCATACCTACATAGACGGGTTATGAGAATTAAGTCTAAAGCCTGTGTAATTCTACGGGCAAAAAATTGTCCGAAAAGATGCTACATCTGTGAACATTCAATTTAGCGATCAATGCTTCCGCACCATAACGTCCAGAAAAAGTGAACAAATAATGATATTAGTATAGGTAACGTGCATCTTTATTTTATTTTTCAAGAATTACTTTCCGCAACATAACTTTATTATATATAGTTAAATTTGGCCTTAAATTTGGCTTTAATAAAATTTGCATACTTTTCCAAAATATTAAAAAAATAATGGGTTGTTGGGGTGTTTTGTAGAATATTACCATTTATTTAAATCCATATACGCCATTATAAAATATATTTGCAAATATTAAACTTTTGTTTAACATTTTTTGTTAAACATTTTTTTGTTAAATATTTTTTATATTTCTTTTCGTTTTGATGGCATTTGCTTTGAAATGTAAAGGCCAATTTTTTATAGGAGGTTGTTGTTTTCACCCCTAAAACCGCTTTTTAATATCAACAAAAAATTATTTCGTTATTATGGCTTACTAGTCTACTATTATGCAGTTTCAGATTTTTTTGAATTTTCGTTGCCGAAGATCCCTTGTGAGTTCCCTGCATGTACCATTCTATGAACACGCGCTCTATGTACAGTTTCATATTGATGTCGGATAGTAATTCGAAGAGGACGCTCGTGTATTTTAACATTATATCTCACATGTAAACCGATAGAATATAGAAATGCGCCGGATCGAAGGCTGTAGATGCAAATGTGAAAATTCTTGAAGATATCTATTAGTAGTGGCACGTCGGCTTTCAAATTGTTTTCGTTCATATCGCTTATGTGGAAACGTTTCCACATAGTTCGCGCGTGATCGAAATCATCTTTGCAAACAGTCTCGTCGTTCAATGAACTATAGAAAGCTTCTTGCGGCAGTAACTCGATCTCCGACAGTCGTGACTGACTGTTCACATATTCGTACGAAAACACACCTTCGCATAGGAGCAATGCAAAATCATGGGCTTTGTTGAGGTAAGAGAATTCCGATCACGTGATTCTCAGTCTGTTCGTGTTGAGACAGGACATTAACTTTTTCAGACTGGTACTGCGAAATTTGAAGGTATCAACGAAACGCAGCTTTAATCGATTTCTCCATGTGTCGCGCGTGCATTCAACATTCTTTGTGAATGATAGATATTTTTCTTTGGTTATTTATAACAGGTTGACGCTAATTTCAAACGCGTTGGCGATTCGTACTATGATGAAGTGCACATCGTAACCTGTAAATTTGGAAAGAACACAGGAACAATGTGCGAATTTCTATAATTAATTTCTATAATTGCATTGCAAATGCGCGGAGCCTCTGTCGTCCGGTCAGGTGCCAATGATTACGCACTCGGTATATCACATTGTTGTCGTCCGGTTCAACGTCTGCTCGCATATGTGGTAGTGATTGGCGTTTGCAAAATCGTGTACGAGGGGAGATCCAAAAAAAAACCGGATTTTTGTATAAAAACTTTATTCATTAACTTTTTTAAAAAATTCCTTCAGTCACCTTCAAAGTACTCTCCATTAGATGCGATGCACTTGTCAAGTCTTTTTTCCCACTGTTTGAAGCATCTGTGAAACTTTTCAACTTTGATATCGTCCAGTGCCCTTTACGAAGCTGTTTTTACCGCCTCCACATCATCAAAACGCTTCCCTTTTTCCAAAGTCATTACAGGTGATGAGAGTTGGTGTTACGGATATGACCGAGAAACTAAGCAAGCGTCAAGCCAGTGGAAGACTCCTAATTCGTCTTCTTCTTCTTCTTCTCCTTTGTGCCGCTAAGCGTCGAGGCATTTCAGCCATTTATTGAAGTTCCCTCGATCACGTGCCATTCTCCGCACATCACCGAGGGTCTTCCTTCGCTTCCCGATCAGTCCCATGTTGTACTCCTTCCATTCAATCCGTGGCCTTCCTCGTGTTCTTCTTCCTATTTTCCTATTTTCCTGGCTTGCCACACCTGCTTTGCCCTCATTCCATTCTCCATTCCTACTAGATGACCAACCCAGCCCAGCGCTCTCATCTCAACGATATCCATTATTGATTTCTGCTGAAGCTCGTCTCTTACCGTGATGTTACTGATGTGATCTCTTCGAGTTTTCTCAGCCACTTTCCGCAAATATCTTATCTCCGCTGCAACCAAACGACTTTCCAGTTTTTTATGCATTATTTAGCTCTCTGCATCATAAAAGAGGGTTGTGTCAGGTAAATGGCATGGTAAACCCGAACTTTTGTTTTTCTAGTAATCTCCTTCTTCCCTATGATAGTGTTATTTATGCCATTGTACACTTGATTAGCTTTTCTAATTCTGTTGTTTAGTTCTGCATCTAACTTTTCGTCCTCTCTGAAGATGGCGACCAGGTACTCATTTTGTTCTTCTTTCTCAATATCCTCATTATTCTATTTGATGTGAAGCTGTATTTTTCCCTCTTGGTAAACTGCATGACCTTGGTCTTACTCCCATTCACTTTCATCCCACGGTCCTGGAAAACACAAGCCCAGTAAGAGCTTGCTGAAGATCCTCTTCACTCCCAGCCAGAACTAAAATATCATATGCATAAACCAAAGATTGTACATATATGAGTCTCATGTTACAGTTGCCAATCTTAATTCTTCTGGTTCTTCTTCTACACTGTTTGATGACTTGGTTCATGGAGATCACAAAGAGAAGAGGGCTCAACCTATCTCCTTGCTTCATTCCTTTTTCCATTTCAAATTTCCTAGAACATTCTCCAGCTATCCTCACTACCCCTTGGACTTTGTTATACATGCTTTGAATGCGACGTTGGAGAGTCTTTGTGACTTTTTCCTTCTTTGAGTGCTGCCCGAAGCTGTTCCCTGGGGACAGAGTCAAATACTGCCTTAAGATCTATGAATGCGGCTAGGACATCCTTCCCACTACTAAGCCTTTTGTCTATAACAGTTCTTAGTGTGAATATATGGTCGTGTCTTTGTCGATTTGGCCAGAATGCGCACTGCTCTTCTTCCAGGTTTTCTTCTATCTCCTGTCTCAGAATCTTCTGCAACAGTCGAGAGTATACCTTCGCAGCCACACGGGAGAGACAAATAGCTCTATAGTTTGCACAGTCCAGAGTGCTGCCCTTCTTATGGATAGGGATGATAATGTTCTTCTCCCAGTCCTTTGGGATCTTCTGAGTGTTCCATGCTTGTTGGCATATCTTTATCATCCACTTTACCACAACCTCTCCTCCGTACTTCATCAATTCCGGTGATATTCCATTCCAACCACCCGCCTTACCCATCTTCATTTCAATGATATCCTCTCTTACCTCACTCTGCATAATCATTTCCCCATCTTCTAGTCCTTCTTCTTCCACTGCATTATTAGCATTCTCTTGAGGATGCTAATCTGCACGGAACACACCTTCGTAATATGTACTCCATGTAGCAAGTATGTCCTAAGGTCTCGTTTGTACATTCTGGTTGCTGCCTTTGATGTTTCTAATTCTCTATTCCATTTTACCTTGGAGGAATCTTAGTATCTTCCAGAACTTCTTTTGATTGTTTCTGTATTCTGACTCAATTTCCTCGCCAAAGTCTTGCCAGCTACTTTCTTTAGTCTGCTGTACTTGTTTAGCTTCATTGCGTGCTTCAACATAATTTCTCCAGTCTTCTGCCCTTTTTGTGCTCATGTACTCCTTCCACGCTGCCTTTTTCCTACTTACGCCTTCCTTAACCTCCTCATTCCACAACTTTGTTTGTTTCATTCGTGTATTTACAGTAGTTCTCACACAGACTTCTTCTGCTACTTTGAGGATATCCGTCTTAAATTTCCTCCATCTCTGTTCTAAGTTCCAGCCTCCCTCGGGTTCTTCATTTTCTGTTTGCTGAAGTTTTTCCTCCAACTTCTTGACATAGTTCTGTGTTACTTCTTTCTCTCTGAATGCAGAAAATCTTATTTTCTGGAATCGAAGATGAGGAGGACTGGGTGGAGTCTTGAACCTTGTTTTCATAACCAGAAGGCGATGCTCCGTGCTCATTTCTGCGCTACGAAAGACTTACATCTAATGCTGCATATGTCATGTTCTTGGTGTAGCAAAAGTAATCAATACAACTCTTTATTCCCCGGCCTACTGACTCAAAAGTTGTTTTATGGGTATTGTTATGGCGGAAAAAGGTGTTGCCAATCTTCAGCTCATTATCAATACAGAATTCCAGCATTCTTTCGCCATTGTTATTGATGGTGCTTTCTGCTCCATGTTGGCTCATACATCCATGTCTTCAACGCATCCTATTTCCAATTCTAGAATTACAATCCCCCATCACAATTACATGTCTGCTTCTTTCCCTAGCTTTGTCTATAGTTTTTTGTAATTGCACATAAAATTGCTCTTTATCTACTTCTTTCATATCTTCATTTGGGGCATAGACCTGCACCAGCGTAATGCTTTCCTCCAGTTTCACATCCACTAAATTAGTCTTGAGCTAATAGGTTCCCAGCCTGTCACTTTGTTTTCCACTGCTTCAGACATAATAATGGCCACTTCTTCCTTCGCCCGCACATTCCTGCTGACTCCTGAATATCTCATTAGGTGTCCCTTATCCAAATTAATTTTGGCCACTACCCTTCTTCTTGGTTTCACTAACTCCAAGTATGGAAAGCTTGTACTTCTCCATTTCTTCAGCTATCTTTACTTCCTTTCCAGTGAGTGATGTCACATTCCAAGTATCAATTCTCATATACCGTTTCGCGCCAAGTTGCATCCGTGATATCCGTCCGGCTACTCTCATTTGTCTCTGAATAGATGCTTTCGCTCCATGTGAGTTATTAACCCTACGGAAGTTAGCATGATAAGGGGGCTGCCCTTTTGGCTGTCATGCCAGCCCGTTTTCTATCAAGGTATCTTCTCTTATCCTTTGGAATTCCCTCCCTAACTGCAAGGCAGCATGTTGTGGTTTGCCGTTCCTCTGCCTACTCCGCCGTTGAGGTGTTTACAAAATACCTTCTTTCGCCTTCTTAGTAATTGACTGCCAACTTCTAAAGAATTTATGTGCCATTTTCTGCACAAAGGCTTCATGTGGCCTTTAAAAGACAACGCCCCCGCATACACGGCCTTACGAGTGACCAATTATTTGGCCTCTCGGGGATGGCCTGTCCCCACCCTCCGTATTCACCAGACCTAGCCCTGTGCGACATTTTTCTGTTTTCGAGAATGAAGAAAAATCTAAAAGCGAAGCGTTTTAATCATTTGCAGGCGGTAAAAACCGCTTCGCAAAGGGCACTGGACGATATCAAAGTTGAAGAGTTCCAGAGATGCTTCAAACAGTGGGAAAAAAGACTTGACAATCGCATCTAATGGAGAGTACATTGAAGGTGACCGAAGGAATTTAGTAAAAAAGTTAATAAATAAAGTTTTTATATAAAAAATCCGGTTTTTTTTTGGACCCCCCTCGTATTTCGTTCGGTATGAGTTCCCCCATAGTCGTATTTATACGAAAGTGGATCAAATATAAAAGAACTTTTTGCAAAAAAACATATATTTTTCAAAATCAATTCTAATTGACAGTTTTCTTATATTTCTACACAGTCTCCAATCTTATCTATACACTTCCTCCAACGGTCTGATAATTTTTTAATTCCGGTATCATAAAAAGTTCGCGGACGTATATCTAACCAATTGCACACGAACTGCTGCACCTCCCTGTTCGTTGTGAAACGCTGTCCATCAAGGGCTTCCTTGAGTGGCACAAACATATGGAAGTCGCATGGTGACAAGTCTGTGGTGTAGAGTGGATATTCTAAGACAACCCAGTGCATATCGGCCAATTTTTGTTGTGTTACTGCTGCGGTGTGGGGTCTGGCGTTGTCATAGAGAAGCAACACACTTCGGATCGGAATGCCGCGTTTTTCTACCGATAGGCAGCTCGAACTGAACTTTCTGAGAGATTTCAAGACCAGATAAGTGTCGATCGCCTTCGATAAGTGCTCAAACAGCCTCGGTGTTCTGTGCTATGATGCTGGTGCGGGGACCGCACGGGTGGATAATATATTCAATACGCTTCCGTTCATTCTTAAATTCGTTACACCACTGTTACACCCGAGCACATGAAAGGGTTCTGTCCACGAGCTGTGGGAATAAACGGCGCCAAATTTCAGCAGCATTTACATTTTCGTTAACCAGAAACTTAATAATAACACGTTGTGCAACTGCAGGGTGTACCTCTTGCTCGTTAATCGTGATTGCTGCTGAGAGTAAAAAACATTCAAACGTTTTTACTGCATTCCACATGACTCCATTGCACTGACCCAAACGTTGCAGACCCCTCACGCCGTCGACGAGTGGGCAATTTAAAAAGGCTCGTTTATATTTGATCCACCCTTGTAGTTAAAAACACGTTTACACGTTCCGCGATTGTGCCGATATCGTCGAAGAACTACGAGATAGAGTCCTCACCGCGATGAATCTTCTACCAGATGTAGAAGTATAAAACCGGAATTTCCCTAAAGATGGTGCTAGGCATCAGTTTAGGGACCGTAAGACCTCTTCTGCAGCGCCATCATCTCCTTCTAACAGCTGACAAAAATTTTCAAAGCATAACAACCCAAGTTCCATACACAGGTATATTTTTCTATAATCTTAAATATGTCGAGTTCTGTACCTAAGAACTACGATTCGCGGACAGCATTGGTTTTATGTTATCATTTGAAGAAAACTGCTGCAGAATCGCATCGAATGCTTGTCGAAGCTTACGGTGAACATGCTCTTGGTAAAACACAGTGTTTCGAGTGGTTGAAAAAATTCAAAAGTGATGATTTTGACGTAAGAACAAAGAACGTGGGAAACCACCAAAAAAGTTGGCAGACAACGAATTGCAAGCCTTATTGGATGAAGATGATACTCAAACTTAACAAGAACTCGCGGATGAATTGAATGTGACGCAGAAAGCTGTCTCAATTTGTTTGAAAGCCATGGGAAAAATTCAGAAAGTGGGAAAATGTGTTTAGCATGAACTGAATGAAAGACAGCAAGAAAATCGAAAACCACTTCTAAAATGCTGCTCGACAGATACAAAAGAAAGTCATTTCTACATCGTATCATGACAGGTGATGAAAAATGGACATATTTTGAGAATCCTAAGCGTCAGAAATCATTGGTGAATCCAGGTGAACCATCGACATCCACCGCAATCGCTTTGGAATAAAGACAATGCTCTGTGTTTGGTGGGATCAGAAGGGTGTAATCTATTATGAGCTGCTAAAACCTGGTGAAACAGTTAACACTGATCGCTACCAACAGCAAATCGATTTAAATCGAACACTGCGTGAAAAACGACAGGAATATGGAAAAAGGCAACACAAAGTCATTTTGCTCCATGATAATGCCCCATCACACATAGCAAAACGGGTCAGAGAAACGATCGAGGCGTTCAGTTGGGAAATACTAACGCATGCGGCTTATTCTCCAGACTTGGCTCCGACTGATTATCATCTATTCGCATCAATGGGACATGCTCTCTCTGAACAACGCTTCAATTCGTATGAAAATGTACGAAAATGGCTCGATAGCTGATTCGCTTCAAAAGAAGAAATGTTTTTTGGCGTGGCATTCAGAAACTGCCGGAGAGGTGGGAAAAATATATAAATAGCAATGGACATTATTTTGAATAAAATATTTTTTATCAGTTTCAAACAACAGACGTGCCAATTTTACAAAAAAATTCCAATTACCAACTTNGTACTAACGCACGCGGCTTATTCTCCAGATTTGGCTCCGTCCGATTATCATATATTCGCATCAATGGGACACGCTCTCGCTGAACAACGCTTTAATTCGTATGAAAATGTACGAAAATGGCTCGATAGCTGGTTCGCTTTAAAAGAATAAATGTTTTTTTGGCGTGGCATTCATAAACTGCCGGAGAGGTGGGAAAAATGTATAAATAGCAATGGACATTATTTTGAATGAAATATTTTTTATCATTTTCAAACAACAGACGTGTAATTTTTACAAAAAATTCGGGTTTCATACTTCTATACCTGGTACGCAGACGCGAGTTTATCGTCGAACGCGGAACGCAAATTGTATTTCACACTAAAGCCTTGTGATATTGATGGATATAATTGTTAATCCAGCTGCTGTCGGTTTCTTCGAAATAACTTTTTTTACTCCTAAGTATGCGTTCCACACCGACATATCATACCATCAGTAGAAGACGTTCCCTCTTGTAGTGATCGCGAAGAATCAGCTATTTGTCTTTTTCGCTCAGTAACACAGTGACACATTCGTTCATACGGCCGCAATCGACGCTGTGCGCAAGCAATTCTCGCTTCTGTGGAAATAGTAAAGACATCTGTAAAATAAAAAACAATAATGAATATAATGTTTCCTTCATTTTATTTTTGTCACTTTTTTTAAGTACAGTTCACAGATATGTTTCTTGCAATGTGTTCTTGTTGAATTGGAATCCTAATAGTTGAGATAGATTTTTTACACATACGAAATATCCCGTTGTGTTGATGTCGTCGTGTCGTCATTGCCATCGCTGTCGGTAGGTGAATTATATGTTAGATATAACAGATTCACGTGAATGTTTTCCTTATCATCGGTAAAGAGCAGAGCAATTATCTTTTTGTCGTCTCTTGTTTCTTTTTCTTGAAAATAAATACTGACGGAAATGTCATTGAGACATTCGAATTATGCAGTTTCCTTCAGAGTCATTGGAAATTCGATGTAATCGAGTTTCAGCACTTGAATAATATGGATATTGGCTGTATCTTTTCGAAGGTTTCTTCTGTTCAAGCGCAGTTATTATCATCCACGCAAAACAAGCGTTATCGTTCGTAAGTACATTTACGATCGCTTGTCTTGCGTTTATTCGGGCCAGTGTTTTTATCTAATGTTGCGCGCGCATAGAACTGTATTTGTTAATGTTCACAGTAAAATTCGGTATGCACAATAAGGCCTATCTGCTGTTGCTTTCTTGGAATTCCTCCAAATAATTCGCATCGACGACGCATCTGGCGTATCATTTGTTCAGAACGGACGTACGGAAAAGCTGGTAATTTCTTGTCGTGATTACTTTAACGGCGATATTGGATCGTGCGACGAATTCGCTGTTAAATACGATATTAACCTTCAAACATGCGTATCGCTCGAGATAGTCGCCCAGTCGACCGTGCACCGTGTCACGTGCGTTCTCGAGAAATTATCCAGGTTCGATGTAGCGTGAATTTATAATCACTTCAGACAATTTGCGAACGGTGAACGACGTTTCGTTTTCTATCCACAATAATCTCACTGCTGGTTCAGTGCTGTTGCTATCACCTGCATTTTCACGAACGAAGCGTTGATTTAAAATGTTTCTCGCTTTCCCTAGCCGAGCGATTCGAGCGATCAGAGAATTTTGCTTACAGGTGGAGATTCGCAACTGACTATTTCGACATCTCTCGCGCAAAGACTCAATGCAGCGTTTGCACCGTCGTATCCAGGGGCGATAGGTATTGCGCAAATCCACATCGATAGTCTTTTTGAGCAAATCGCAATCCTCTTCTTCCATGCTTTTTCACAAGAAAAATATATTAATCAGAGTCAGAGCGCCAATTTATATATTGTGTCGGAAATTTCAGTCCCACTTCGTGTGTTCAAACTGTGTGTTCAAACTGTCAGCCACATGGTACAATTCTGGTGGTTCATAGAGATAGGAAAATTCACTTTTTCTCTTATATGTTCGTTACTTTGCGGAATTATTTTCAATTAACATCGCGCTCTGCGACTGCAGACGATCGTTGTTTTTATCCGCATTCGTTCCGTTGAACTTTAAGTTCAATCATTCATAGTTCACCATAAGTCGCCAAATTCCAACGAATATTCTCTTTATAAGCTCTGTATTTTTAAATACTGAAGAGTTTCGTTAAGTCGTTCAATACAATCTCTGTTAATGTCTTGGTCATTAGTTATCATTATATTATCATCCTCCGTTGTATCAAACAGGATTTTTGATTGTAACGATTGATTGAGCGGATTTTCAACGATGACGTCGATTGCAAATGAAAAATGGTGATTATTGCGCCAAAGTCGTTGTCTTAGTTGTTGTCGGTAATTGTTCTTCTGAAAAATATTCGTTATAATAATAAAATACCTCGTTCACGATACGATTGATTTCACCATTGTCAAGATTACCATCGTTGAAATTCTGATCTTCAATAGGAAGAAAAGATGACGATGATATACTGATGAATGATGCATTTCACATTTGTTTTTAAAAAAAAATTTATAAAAACTTGACACACGTTTGAAATACTCACTCACTCACTCGCCCGCATATACACTTTTATTACTCGCTGATGCTGCCGCTGGTGCTGTTGCTACCACTGTTGCTATGTAAGAAAAGAAAAAGATATTTTAATACTGTCGCGGTTAAATCGTATATATATATATATACAGGGTGTCCCAGACTAACAGTCTCACTCGATTTTTTTTTAAACGCGACATTTTAAAGAAAAATGTTTCAGACAAAAGTTTTGTGACTTCGAGGGGCACATAAGATGGTGTCATCGGTTTGACCTTGGATAGTCGTTTCAAGATCACGTGAAGGTCACCTTTAATTTCTTAAATGGAGACCTCCATTTTTCAATGAATATTCTTGTAGCTTACCTCGAGAGCTTTCCAAAACGCTATAATGAAACGTTTTTTTAATCAGTACTTTTTGAGTTATGAGGATTGAAAATTACGGTATCGCCGGCATTAGCATTACCCAAGGTGAAGGTTGCACGGTCGGATTTACACCTTTTTGTGTGTAGTGTGTTTGTGTACGTGAATGTGTGTGTGTCACAGAGATAAGGACCCCACGGTTTGTCACTCTCGTAGTATTTATCGACTCCAAACCCTCTCTGCTGTACGCGCGCGCGTGTGTGTGTGTGTGTGGCTGATGTTATTAGGCCTGGTGTTCGAAATGTCCACCGTTTGCTTCAATGCAAGCAAGTACTCTTTTCTCGAAATTATTTGTTGCATGAAGAATTTCATCAACATGTAGCGAACGAATAGCGAGACGTATTCTACGAATCATATCATCTCTTGTCGTAGGGCGTTCGCGGTATATCAGATCTTTTAGTCTCCCCACAAATATTAATCGAGAACAGAGAGGTCCGGTAATCGTGGTAGCCAATGATGTGGGCCATATTTGCCTATCTATTTATCTAGAAACATTTCGTTCAACCGTTCACGGGCAACTCTAGATGTATGGTACCGTAATATTCAATCCTCATAACTCGAAAAGTCCTGATTAAAAAAACGTTTCATTATAGCGTTTTGGAAAGCTCTCGAGGTAAGCTACAAGAATATGCATTGAAAAATGGGGGTTTCCATTTAAGAAATTAAAGGTGACCTTCACGTGATCTTCAAACGACTATCCAAGGTCAAACCAATGACACCATCTTATGTGCCCCTCGAAGTCACACAATTTTTGTCTGCAACATTTTTCTTTACAATATCGCGTTTACAAAAAAATCGGGTGAAACGGGTGATCTGGGACACGCTGTATATACCATATATATATATATAGGGTGTCCAAAAAGTCTGGAAACACCTGAATAATTACCCAGGTAAATTATTTTTCAAAAATGTTAAGGTCACCATTGTAGTAACTTTTGACGAGGAATTCAATGGTGACCTTAGATTTGACCTTGACGATGACCTTGAAGGTTATATCAATGTCAGCTCAATTTTTTAAAATGAAAAACTCCTTTTTTGACGTCGGCAATAGAAAGAGCGGGAAATTTTAAGTCCAAAAACATTATAGGGACATAAGTCGTGGTTGACCTTGAAGCTCATTCATAGGTTTTTTAATTTTGAGGACTGGATATCTTCGAAGAACGTAGTTGATGAAAATAGCTTACTTTAGTTATTTTGTTTAATTGTAATTAGTGGTGACCTCAAACTCGAACTTGTTGGTGTCCTTCAAGGTTATTTCATGATCAAATTTTTTTTTCTAAAAGTTTCCTCATTTGTCGTTTAAAAGAGCAATTAAAAGAGCGGAAGTTTTCATACTTTTACTTTTAGCATTACCCAGGAACAAGAGCATGGACGTAGTAAGGACTGTTTCCTTTGGGGTGCTTGCTTAACGTGAGTCCCCTTACCTCTCACGATGTGGTGCTGGATTTACGTGAGTCCCCTCGCCTCTCACGTTGAGGTGCTTTATTATCGTGAATCCCTTTGCCTCCCACGTGCATTGATAAACATTTGGTCACTGCATTTAACCCAAATGCTCGAATTGTTTTCCGTTTACTTTTTGACAGTAACCTAATCGATGATAGAAAGCACAAACAGCCTTTTTAATAATTTCACTCGGAATGAGAGCTGATTCATCAACGATCCTTTGCCGTAATTCATCTAAATTTTGGGGTTTTGTTTTGTATACCCGATCCTATAGATAACCCCAATAGAAATAATCTAGAAGCGTTAAATCGGATGACCTAGCTGGCCATTCAATTGTGCCTCTTCGTCCTATCCATCGATTAATAAATACTGTTTCTAAGTAAGCGCGAACGTCTTGTGCATTATGAGCTGCTGCGCCGTCTTGTTGATACCATGTGTCATTAAAGTTGTCTCCAGCTATTTCTCTTATTGCAGGAACTATTTGATTACACAGCATAGTTTCATAATTTTGGGCATTTAAGTTGCCACAAAAAAAATGGTCCTATAATTCTATTATTTAGTATTCTAGCCCAGATATTTAATTTTTGTAGATATTGTGATTTGGCTTCTTTTGCCCAATGAGGGTTTTTATCTGCCCAATATCTACAATTATGCCTATTTAAGCTTGAGTCAAGTTGAAATGTAGCTTCATCTGAGAAGATTATATTTTATGGAAAGTTGGGATTTTGAACTATACGTGCCATCATATCATCACGAAATTCAACGCGACGATCGAAATTGTTTTCATTTAAATTGTGTATCAGTGTTACTTTGTATGGATGGAAATTCTCTCTCTGTAGTATGTTGTGAACCGATGATTTACTTATTTCCTGCTTTTGAGCAGCTGTACGAATTGATGTATGCGGATCTTCGGTGAATGTTAACAAAACATGTAAAGACTTCTCTTCATTACCTGCTGACCTTGGTCTGCCTTATTTAGGTAGATCGCTAATAGTGCCGGTATTTTCAAACCTTCTAATAGTTTTTTTACTATTGAAAATTACATTAGAGTCCTATTAACCCTAAATGTAGAATTGAAAAAATCTTTTACGGCCCTATAAGTTCGCCGCATCTGACCCCAACCTCTCATCATGAGAAGCGTTATTCTTTCTCTATCAGTGAATTTGTCCATTTTCACTAGTCTTCGGAGTAAACCTTATCCAAAACTAATCAGAATATGAAAATTCAATAACAAGTAAAATAATTTTTTGGATTTTAAACTACTACACTTAAAAATAATATCAATTTTTTGCATAAAAAAATATAATTGTTATTCGATGCTCTTTTAAATACCAGATTATTAATATGACACTCAAATTTCGAAAAATATTACCATTAATTAATTGCAGTTATTTTTGTTTGAAAAATGATAAGAACACAATTATTTTTGTATTGTTTTCTGATTAACGTAAACGTAAAGCTAGTNTGTCCATTTTCACTAGTCTTCGGAGTAAACCTTATCCAAAACTAATCAGAATATGAAAATTCAATAACAAGTAAAATAATTTTTTGGATTTTAAACTACTACACTTAAAAATAATATCAATTTTTTGCATAAAAAAATATAATTGTTATTCGATGCTCTTTTAAATACCAGATTATTAATATGACACTCAAATTTCGAAAAATATTACCATTAATTAATTGCAGTTATTTTTGTTTGAAAAATGATAAGAACACAATTATTTTTGTATTGTTTTCTGATTAACGTAAACGTAAAGCTAGTACAATTAGCCTTTAT
>NW_014555622.1:0-276 GCF_001313825.1 Dinoponera quadriceps
TTATTATTACTACCGACGCATCAGATTTCGCGATAGGAGCTATACTGTCGCAGGGCCGATAGGGAAAGATAACCCTATAGCTTGCGCTAGCCGCGTATTATCACGCGCAGAACAAAACTATAGTACTACTGAAAAAGAACTACTAGGAATAGTATGGGCAGTGAAACATTTTCGCCCATATGTATATGGAACAAAATTTAAAATAATAACTGACCATAAACCGCTGATATGGCTATTTAACGTCACCGACCCCGGATCACGATTAATCAGGTGGCG
>NW_014555623.1:0-414 GCF_001313825.1 Dinoponera quadriceps
ACAGTAGCCGCAAACGGCTCACAGGACCAAAAATCGGTCACTCTGTCGCTTTTTCCTACAAGAAGGCGCGAGCCTCCGGCTCTTCCTCGGCCAGGCCACGGCCCGAGTGACTGCAAAAATTTGCATCGTCACACTATTTAGCGTTTCTCGTGGTGTAGTTAAGAAGGTTCGCTAAAAATTTGTGCATGGTGGATTTTTTTTATCACAAAAATATTTTATTTATTAAAGTGATTGTACAATTTTTCTTGCAATGAAATGGATAGCTCTGTGTACGTCCAGCGTAGAATTGATGGTACGCCATGTGACGTATAGCTGCTCTCTTGTGAGCCCGTTTTGGGCGGCGTACCCAGTAAAGTATATCACGAGTCGATAAAGCTGTTGGCCTTGTTCTCTGCTGCTTCGGCTACCGAAGAA
>NW_014555624.1:0-243 GCF_001313825.1 Dinoponera quadriceps
TCAATCACACTCGTCAGTTTGCATCCGTTCACGATTTAACGTAAGGAAATGCAAAATTCTCACGACATTCACGTTATTTCGCCTATTACACGCAAACTTGCAAATTTCGCCCGAGGATGATTTCTTTTAACATTTCTCGTGGAACTATCGTATTTGGTCAAAAAGATTCAAACGGAAAAGGAAATTCCCATCACTTCATTTTTTCTGATGTAGAATCGAAAGAAACGCTCGCCGCCTGAAATC
>NW_014555624.1:498-791 GCF_001313825.1 Dinoponera quadriceps
AAAAAGATTCAAACGGAAAAGGAAATTCCCATCACTTCATTTTTTCTGATGTAGAATCGAAAGAAACGCTCGCCGCCTGAAATCTGCAAAGCTGGCGCATGGAAATAACGTAATAAAGCTGAATATTTCAATCACACTCGCCAGTTTGCATCCGTTCACGATTTAACGTAAGAAAACGCAAGATTTACGAAACGTTAACGTTATTTGCCTATTAACCGACACTCGCAAGTTTCGTCAGCTGTTAGATTTCTTTTACATTTTCTCATGGAACTAGCGTATTTAGTCGAACAGAT
>NW_014555625.1:0-6502 GCF_001313825.1 Dinoponera quadriceps
TTCAATAAATCCAATTGCAGTCATTATCTGTAAAGATAGTTCTAGATTTTATATATATATTTGATTATTTTAAAGGAGGTCAAAGCTCCAAATAATACAAATAACATAAACGTCCACAATATAAAAAAATCGATTCGAAGGCAAGTGTTAACGTTGAACGCAGAAAAGCAAGGCTCAGAAAAAGGAGAATTGCGTATGTTTCAGAAAACAAATTCTAATATTCATGCAATATTTATGAGGGAATTGTCATATTTACAATATTCATTATTTACAATTATATATCATTCAGCAGTTCTACAATGAGCGACAATAAAATGAGAGAGACCGAGAGAAAAAGAGAGAAAGCGAGAGAGAGGGAGAGAGAGAGAGAGAGAGAGACAATGCGGATAAACTGAAGAACATGGAGAAGAGGGATAAAGAAAAACATAGAGCTTTTGCGGTATGGATAAATATTCGATGTGGATTTCGAGTTGGCGCCTCTTGTTTCGAGAATTTGTATCTAACGTTTCGTGAAACAGTTTCAGGTCGATCCTTATCTTGAAGAAGTGAACTGAAACATTACGTAACGTTCAGGTGTTACCGTTTAATCTGATAAAAGGAGCTCATAATAAGTAGTCCATGTTCACCTCATCGTATGCGGAAGAAAAGCTTCTTGCTGTGTTAAGTTTTGGTGTTAAAGTCGTCATTTGCTCATGATTCACACACGAATTTTATTTAGAATTATCATATAAAAATATCGTAGTAAATCGATTTTTCGTTGTCTGTCACGATTTGCTACAAGAAACTTTTCCTTCATTATCTCGTCAATACTGCAAGACAAATGACAAAAAGTTGTATATAATTCTTGTTAGTAAACTAATTAACTCAGCAAGCTTTCTGCAAGCTTTCTCTGCTTTCCTTTTTTTCGGATTCTTCTTATTATATGTCATCAGTTGGAAACGGCGATTTAATACACAACAAAGTGTTCTGTAAAACCGTTGCGTCAGTAGTGAGTATTTGTACTGAGTATTAACCAAGAAGTGGGATTTTCTACACAATATTTGCGTTTGTGTTAAAACTTGTAATTCTTCCTCTTCAATTATCTCAGGTCGTTCTCAGCGCTTAGTCGAACGTTCACTTTGGAGTTTTCATTTTTTAATTTTGCAAACTAATCTCGGCTTTCCTGCTACAATATAGACGCCATAGGTCTTATATAATTCCAGTTACCTCAGCTAGTTTTACCACGATCAAAATGATGAAGCATGAAATGGTGAGATTGTGCCTTTTTGTTGTTCACATTTACTTGAACTGAAAGTATGATTATTATTAGGAAGCGAACTCATATTGCTGTTGGAATGCATGTTACTCAACCTTATTAATAAAATAACAATTACTCTAAAATATCTTAACATCTAATTATAAGCAACATTTATAATCAACGGCAGGAATTTAGTTATAATATTTTTAAGTCAACTTTTATAGTAAAATTATGTGGCTTCTTAAATATAAATTAATTTTTTAAATAATACTGCGTATAAAAATTGAAAAAAATAATAGAAAAGCGCATATTTCACAAGACAATTTATATTTCCTCGTTTTGTTACACATCATAAATAATAAACATGGTTTGTCCGGAAAGTAATGTCAGTGAGTCGATTAAAAAAATGTATTGAACTTTTCGTTACAACACATCAAAATTCTTCAAAATAGGCTCCTCCTGCGTTGACACATCGGCTCCAGCGAGTTTTCCAGATATCAAATGCGCCACAGTAGGCCTCCTCCGGAATGTCCTTTAAAGTCGCGGTGCAAAGTGCTTGGATTCTCTTAATGGTCTCGAAATGCTTTCCTTTCATGGATACTTTCAGGCGTGGAAACAGAAAGAAATCGGAGGGAGCGACGCTCGGACTGAACGGAGGCTGGGGAATCGTTGGCATCCCTGCTTTGGCCAGATAGTTGGTGACGAGGAAGAAACTGTGGGCCGGCGCGTTGTCGTGATACAACTTCCAATCCTTTGCGATGTCCGGCCGGACGCTTTGATCTTTGCGTTTCAGTCTCTTCAGCACTCCGACGTAAAATTTAGCGTTCACAGTTGTACCAAGTGGTACAAATTCGTGATGGACCATCCGGCGCGGACTTCGTCGTCGACCTCTTTCCGTCTTTCCGAAAAAACCTTGTGCCACCGGAACACTTGCCGATCCGATAGGGCATCTTCTTTAAAAGCTGTCTTGATCATTGGAAGAGTTTCTGCCGCGGTCTTGCCGCCGCAATCAAGTTTAACGCAAAACTTGATCGCCATCCTTTGTTCTAACGAGCGCTGCAATTTTACTTGCACGAGGTCACAAAACGACTTGCACGAAAATGCATGTCCTTACTATGCGGCTGGCGGGAGAAAACTGAGTGACTCAACATTCGTTAGCTGACTTCCTCCTTTACTATTCGCAACGGATGCGTGCGCGCTCTGACGCTGAGTCGCGTAAAAAAAAATCACTGACATTACTTTCCGAACAAACCATGTATAATAGTTTACTTGATGCACACTTTTATACATTTGGTCCCCACTTTTCTTACTATCTAGTGTGTTATTTCAGCGAAGTGTAAGCGACAATAAAATAAACTAGAGAGAGAGAGAGAGAGAGAGAGAGAGAGAGAGAGAGAGAGAGGGAGAGAGAGAGAGAGAAAGAGAGAGAGGGAAAGAGAGAGAGAGAAAGAGAGAGAGAGATAGAGAGAGAGAACGAATGTGGATGAGAAATAAGAGGAAATGGAGTCAGCGGAACAAAGAAAATTTATATAATAAAACGACGATTAATATAATTAATATAAATGCAAATTTGATTTGTATTATGTTAATCATATCGAAATCCATACATAAATGTCCATCGATATGTTTCGGAAGCATTCATGTTATAACAGACCCTTTAACAGGATAAAGCATTCACCTGAGGTTTGTACTTGCTGTTAATAAAAAATGTTACCAAATGGATAATTGAAATAATTATCAAATTTTATTTTAACAATTAGAAAGCTAGAAAAAGGACGACGTAATATTTTCGCATTTGTTTTTATTAACGATAAGTTTTTAATATATATCTCAAATGCAAAATTTGTCTGCAATATAAAATTACAAGTTCATTTGATGCTCGTTTTGACCGTTATAATCATCCTGCCGGAAAAATTTGAAAGTCCTCCTCCTTCCAGTTTAAATTAATTTGTTATTATTTTAGCGAGCCTGCAGTATGGAAAGCAGTAAACGGTTCAATCCATATGTCAGAGTCCCTCCAGAGGAAGAAATTGTGATCTCTGGTATTTCAGGACTGTTTCCTAATTCTGATAATATGAAAAATGTACGAGAAAATATTTTGAACAAAATGGACCTAGGTTCCGATGATAGTCGACAATGGAGTAATGGTAATATAAAACCACTATTCGCATCAAAATTTAAAAGAGAAAAAATTAATCCTCTACTGTTTTTTTTTTGAGAAATTCAATCGATTATATACTAAGTATAATAAAGTAAATGTCCGGAATTTTAACATTTCATTACGATATGCCTGCTCGATCGGGACTTATTAACCATAAACAGAAGTTCGACGCGCAGTTTTTCAACATGACATCTTCGGAAGAGCACGCCAATGATCCTATGTGCAGGATGTTGCTGGAACACACCTACGAGACGATTATTGATGCCGGTGTAAATTCTAAAGAATTAAGAAGAAAAAAACCGGTGTCTTCATAAGATCATGTTCGACTGAGACAAAAAATATAATTATCTATTACAGGTCTCAAGTAATATATTTAATAATATTTAAAATATTTAAGGAAGATATTTCAGATAATTGAATATTTCATAAACGAAGCATTTTATATGATAATAACGTTACAAGTATAAGATGTATTTAAATAACTTTCACTTAAACTTTATCGTCGTTATTTAAACGGCTACGTAGCGGAAATATTCGGCCACTCAGAGATTTCTTATATACTCACGCAATACAGAGAGAAAGATACCGGAGAAAAATTTACATGATATTGCATTTTTATTTGCGATTAGGCAGCTGGATACCCAATTGTTGGATGTAGTCAATACTTGTTAGCCAACAGCATTTCTAACTGGTTTGGCCTTAATGGACCATCTCATGCCTTGGATACGGCTTGCAGTTCAAGCCATTACCCCATGGCGGAAGCTTACAGAATGATACAAAGTGGAGAATGCGACGCGGCTATCGTGGGGGGTTCCAACGTATGTCTGCATCCCTACATTTCGCTTCAAATTTTTCAACTCGGTAAAGTTATACTTAAGAACCTGTTTGTTCATTTGCATATAAATATTATAACGGTAAAAACTCTTGACATTGTTGTTATTATCAATCAATTCAACAATTTAAGGTGTTCTCTCCAGTGATGGTTTTTGCAAGCCATTTGATGCTTCTGGTACTGGTTATATGCGCAGTGAAGCTATTGCGATATTGTACATTCAAAAGGCAAAGGATGCGAAATGAATCTTTGCTGCCTACGTCTACGCTAAAACCAACTCTGATGGCTTTAAGCATGAAGGCATTACATATCCCTCTTACAACCTGCAGGAGCAGTTATTAGAAGAATTTTATGATGATTGCGGTGTTACACTCGAAACGCTCTCCTACATGGAGACCCATGCAACTGGTACTACGGTAGCAAATCCGGTAGAAGTAGACGCTATCGATTAAGCATTATGCTTAATAAGGACCAGTTCTTTAATAACGGGCTAGGTAAAATCGAATCTTGGCCATTCCGAGCCTTGCAGTGGTCTTTGTCAAGTGGCAAAGTTATGTGAATATATTTGTTTTTACGGTGCCTTTAAAAGTTAAACTACGTGTATATAATAATATTTAACATGTATTTTTAAACTTTATTAATCCATAGTTATGGTTCTGTTGTTTCTGTTATAATTAAAATATCAAAACGGTTTGAAGGTGTTAATAACAATGGAAGAAGGTATAATCCCACCAACTATACATTTTAAAACACCGCGAAAAGCACATACTTCCATAATTGAAGGTAGATTAACTCTTTGAACCCGAATTTTTTTTTCATTCATATTACCAGAAACTCGAAGCATTTTCAATGGAACGATCATACTCACATATAAGTAAATGATATGCGCATTAAAAGAAAAGTCATTGTTGTATGTTATTTTTTTTATTTTGTTAATTTGTTAATAGTTGTTAATAGTTTGTTTTAAGGTTGAAGACAAATTTTAAATGGCTCCGCTCTAGAGCCTTCGAGTGCAAAGGGTTAAAGATCGTCACAGAATCTACTTCTTGGGAAAGTGGTTACGTTGATGCCAATTTTTTCGGATTTGGTGGTGCAAATTGTCACGTACTGTTGAAATCGAATCCTAAAAATAAAATCAACACCGGAGAAACGGACGACTTGCCAAGACTTGTATTTGTACCTGGTGGTACTGAGCAGGCTGTAGAAACTCTTTAAATAATGTAAGTTTGACTAACTATTTTACGTTCTTACTTTGCGCAATTAAACTTAAAGAAAAAAACAAAGGGAGAATTATTTAACGATATTAATATTTTTATGTGGATATAAATGTATGCAACATTATCGCGGTAGGTGGAAAGTAGACAGCTAGATGTAGAATATGTCGCTCTTTTACACCGTCTTTATACGGAAGACATAGAGGGTCATTTGTACAGAAGATATGTTGTTGTTGAACCTAAATCAACTCGTAATATAATATGCAAAGTTGAAATTGCTTCAATCAAAGGAAATCAATCTGCTTCGTGATTTCTGGAAACCTTCTGGTAATTCTAGAAACCTTGTGGTATATCATAGGTGAGAACACTGTAAGCAAAAAATCAGTGTTATTGCAGCGATATTCAATAACATGTAATATTTTCAAATATGTCGTATTTAATGTTACATACAACATTATTATGATCAAACTTTGAAACTGATTTGGGGATTTCGATAATGTTGAAATGCGAGTGTCATATCGTTGCATATAACGTGGCATTAAGGTTCTTCTATCATTCTCGTAATGTTTTTAAACAATATTGATGAACCAATGAAATTTAAACATATTATTAATAGTACCTAGAAATATGTATAAGTATATATCAGGTGTAGAAGTAAGAAACCGGAATTTTTTGTGAAAATTACACGTCTGTTGTTTGAAAATGATACAAAATATTTTATTCAAAATAATGTCCATTGCCATTTATATATTTTTTCCACCTTTCCGGCAGTTTATGGATGCCACACACAAAAAAACATTTCTTCGTTTGAAGCCAACCAGTTATCGAGCCATTTTCGTACATTTTCATAAGAATTGAAGCGTTGTTCAGCGAGAGCGCGTCCCATTGATGCGAATAGATGATAATCGGAGCCAAGTCTGGAGAATAAGTCGCATGAGTTAGTATTTCCCAACTGAACGCCTCGATCGTTACCCTGACCCGTTTTGATGTGTGTGATAGGGCATTATCCTGGAGCAAAATGACTTTGTGTTGCCTTTTTCCACATTCCGGTCGTTTTT
>NW_014555626.1:0-4364 GCF_001313825.1 Dinoponera quadriceps
CAAAGGCAATATTAACTGACCAAGGAAGTAACTTTATGAGCATTTTAATAAAAAGATTCGCCGAACAATTTAGAAACAAACAATATAAAACAACTGCTTTTTATCCACAAGCCAACGGAGCCTTAGAAAGGTCACATTTATTATTGGTCGAATATTTACAGTATTATGTTGATAAATTCACTGAATGGGATGATTTACTAGACTATGCGACATTCTCTTATAACACAAGCACACACGAATCCACTGGATATATTCCATATGAGTTGGTGTTTAGTAAAATCGCCAGACAACCGTCCAGTGAAATTAATAACGATTGGGAAAAGGAAAAAACTTACGACGATTATTTATGCCAATTAATGACCAATATACATGATTTGCAAGAATTAGCACGAGAATGTTTCATAGCGTCAAAACTAAAATCAAAAGGATATTACGACCAAAAAATAAATCCTCACGAATTTCAAATTAACGACGAAGTATTTTTATTATGTAAACCAAAAAAGGGAAAATTAGGAGATCAATACTCAGGGCGATAATTAATAATAGACATTTTACCAAATGGTAATATCAAACTTTTATTTAAGGGAAAATCAAAGATTGTCCATCCAAATAAAGTCAGAAGAAGCAGAGTCTTAACCAAATAGCAATAGAGAGGTTGGACTTGTACTGCGCGAAATCTGCAATCTCCCAGCTAAAGATGAAGATCACAATCTACTTATTACTTGTAATCTACGTGCAGAAAATCAGCGGATTAATAGGATACGATTGCGGCTCTCCCAAATTAAATGTAACGGCGTTATCTATGTTAGATGTAGAAGAATGTAACATACCTGTAATTGAACCACACACCGAGAAAACTCATATTCAATTACTTCAACTCTCAAAATTCGATTCCATAAAAGTAATCCAATGTAAAATTCTGATATCAAGAACTATATATTATTGTGGCATGCATTCTCATGTTTCAACGGTGACGAATGCTCAGGCAACTTTTATAGCAAGCACCTCATTGGAACAGTTCACTAGCATGCATTTATCGGGATTGTTAAGATGGGTTTCAGTAAACGTAATAAATGGATTAAAGGTAAATTATACAATTTCAAGGCCAATAACTTTTGCCGAATCGGTAACCTCAGACGGGAAATGTACAGGTGGTCAATATTCCGACGACTACGGAACCTGGCAAAATGTAATAGTACAAGGAACATTAACCATAACTTTACATAGTTATAATACGCCTATAAATCTCGGAACCAACCAAATTCATTTAAAAACTGAAACCATTTGCCAATATTCAGATAAAACGTGCATTGACAATGAGGGAAGAAGCACCTACTAGGAAAGCATATCACAAGACTTTTGTAAATTTAATTACTACGACGTCCTATATGAAGGGCATGCCGATAAAATAATCGACACCGTAAATAACCGGTTGACAAACGTCTATTCTTTAACAACAAATGATGTAACATTTGCGTTGACTAAGATCGGAGAGGAGCTTCGTTGCGGATACACCTTAATTAAAACAGAACATCCTAAATTATTAATTGTCGAAGTAAGAAAGGGCGAATCGTTCGCTCGAAAAAATCGTAAAACAATTGAAAACGTGGACATGTTCGCGTACATAAATTCTAAATTTGTCTACGTCGAGAGACACATTAGTACACAAATAAAATACTTATACAGAGACATACTGCAACAACGCTGCAACCTGGAGCGACAAGTAATAGCGAATGCTCTCAACATCGCCACACAATCGCCAGACGAGTTCGCTTATCAGTTCATGAGAGGACCAGGTTACATGGCAAAAATTTCTGGAGAAGTAGTATACATTACCAAATGTACACCTGTAGATGTAATTGTAAGACACGTGGATGAATGTTACCACCAATTATCTGTATTTAAAGGAAACGAATCTTATTTCCTTGCCCCTAGGACGCACATCCTACTAAGAACAGGTATTCAAACAACGTGCACCAAGATAATGCCGACCATATATTTCATTAACGACGTGTGGTATCGAATTTTACCAACACCAGACTTGGGACTGGAGCCGAGAAAGATCAAGCCGATGACCACACCTACTTAGGAATACAAGAATCCCGACTTTTTGGCAACAAGTGGAGTCTATAGTCAAAGCGACTTGGAAAAATTACGGGAGCATATCATGTTCCCAGCGGAAAGACAAGGGATCTTGAATACTGAGGCCAGGGGAGTGAAAGGAGAACCAACAGAGCAACAGGAATTATCGATATCACACCTTCTGGACGAATCGTCAATCAAGAAGATCGTAAACAATACCTGGGAGAAAATTTGGGGAACTTTCACTGTTTTTGGAAATGCAAGCGCAGGGTTAATCGGACTATACTTCTGCATACGAACCATTAAGCTTGTGATAGATACAATCATCCATGGGTACGCTATTCATTCAATTTACGGATGGTCATTACATCTGATTAGAGCAATCTGGGATTCTGTGACCAGCTTACTACTTCACCTAGGGAAAAGGGATAAGGACGAAAGGAAATTCAAGAAACACAGAAGAAGAACACGCGCTACCTGTTCAGGAGCGACCATCAGCCACGAATCACGAAAACATCACAATAACACTATCCAACGCAGACAACACAACACCATACACTAGAGACACAATCGGGAATTTACAAAGTTCAAATTTAATAAGAAATGTCCGCAACGACACTCCATACCCGAAATTATTCTGAATAACTCAACATCTTATTTTCCTTTTTTTTATAAAAAATAAAAAAAAAGGAAAAAAGGATTTATTCTTACACGTATAAATATGTATTCCGATAATGTATCAATTATTTTCTTATATCTTTATATTTTATATTTTATATATGTACTCATACTTTGTTATACACAAACATTTACGCTACTTTGTAACGACCCATTGCGACATATATCTTTTATAATTATTTAGTCATTATTATCCTATGACGTTCAAACGTGGTTTTATTGTTAATTTACTACGTATGACTTAAGGGGGAAGGTATTACGATCGCGTAACGGGTTACACAATATCTTCTGGTTAGGGATACCCCAAGGTATCAGATCATTGCTTTAGATGAAGCAATCGGCAGCGATAGCGCTGGAAAACCCACAGTTCTAATGCATCGCAAGAAAAACCCAATTGACTCATTTTTTATGGCGTAAGATGCACCTTACCCCTGATTGGGTAATGAGGAACCTGCGCGGGGGTGTCTCATTACCTACCTATAAAAGGTGACGCGAGAAGCGAAGCGAAAGTTTAGTTTAGTTTAGTTTTGTTCCCTCGCGACTCTCTTTCGACTTCTACGTCAAGTACCACTTAACTCAGAACAATTCCTCAAATGTAAATAAATTTAATTCTTGCAACTTTATTTTTTATCTATTAACTTCCTTCAATCTCATACACACATACGCACATTCCCGCTCATCCATATCCACAATAGCATTCACACAGCCTCGTCCATCCCAGGGTAAATTGGTTAAATCCATTGACCCAAAAAGGACATTTACACTCCATCCGAAGTCTTGCGTTCGCCGCACGACTCCGTATCTTTCAATAATTCAACATCCGCGTCCGGGACGTAACACTAGACGTGATACGAAATAACAGTAATAATAATAATGACGATTTTGAAAGTAAATCGGTTGACAAATCTCTGTTTTCCTTTAGAACCACACAAGCAACTCAAAGTACTCCTTCCTACGCTAACGCGCCTCGTTCAAATAATATTATTATCTCCCCCGCAGACATTGTAGACGACAACGCACTGATCACGCCCCCGGCATCCACTAAATCCAAAGCATTCGAACTCCCTGTATATCCTGAAAATAAGGAACCTCCCGATAAAATATTCGAGAACGTTCCCCCATGTGAACCTGAAATAAGAGACGAAATTAATTTTGACAATGACACATTTGAAACCCCCGCAACAGACATAACGAGAGATAAATCCGATGTAATAAATGAAAAAGAAGAAATGGTTGAAAATTCCTTTTTAGACACATCAGATTCCGACTCAGATAGTAACGAATTAATGTTTGACTCAAATCGCGTATTTATTGCACTACAATCTAATGAAACGGAGAGAACAGATTCATTATTGACACTCACAGAAAGGAGAGATCCCCTAATATCTTACCGCGGGAATCACGTAATATTTATCCAAGTAAACGGCCACCCAGTAGATAATGGTGCCCAAGAGTATCAGCGAGCTAATGCCCTACCTCTTTACAAAGATGTCAACCTCGAAAGATCAAAAGTAACGAGCATAGGAACAAAACGATTAATAGCACTACCAATCATAGCAGACAATAGAACGTTGATGGATTCTGATAACATAAAAAATTGTTTA
>NW_014555627.1:0-1442 GCF_001313825.1 Dinoponera quadriceps
GATTCAGAAAGTGGGAAAATGGGTTCCGCATGAACTGAATGTAAGACAGGAAGAAAATCGAAAAACCACTTGTGAAATGTTGCTCGACAGATACAAAAGAAAATCCATCGTACCATGACAGGTGATGAAAAATGGATATATTTTGAGAATCCTAAGCGTCAGAAATCACGGGTGAATCCAGGCGAACCATCGACATCCATTGCAAGACCAAATCGCTTTGGAAAGAAGACAATGCTCTGTGTTTGGTGGGATCANAAAGTGGGAAAATGGGTTCCGCATGAACTGAATGTAAGACAGCAAGAAAATCGAAAAACCACTTGTGAAATGCTGCTCGACAGATACAAAAGAAAATCCATCGTACCATGACAGGTGATGAAAAATGGATATATTTTGAGAATCCTAAGCGTCAGAAATCACGGGTGAATCCAGGCAAACCATCGACATCCACTGCAAGACCAAATCGCTTTGGAAAGAAGACAATGACTCTGTGTTTGGTGGGATTAGAAGGGTGTAATCTGTTATGAGCTGCTAAAACCTGGTGAAACCGTTAACACTAATCGCTACTAACAGCAAATGATCGATTTAAATCGAGCATTGCGTGAAAAACGACCGGAATATGGAAAAAAGCAACAAAAAGTCATTTTGCTCCATGATAATGCCCCATTACACACAGCAGAACGGGTCAGGGAAACGATCGAGGCGTTCAGTTTGGAAATACTAACGCATGTAGGTTATTCTCCAGACTTGGCTCCGTCCGATTATCATCTCTTCGCATCAATGAAACACGCTCTCGCTGAACAACGTTTCAATTCGTATGAAAATATACGAAAATGGCTCGATAGTTTGTTCGTTTCAAAAGAAGAAATGTTTTTATAGCGTGGCATTCATAAACTGCCGGAGAGGTGGGAAAAATGTATAAATAGCAATGGACATTATTTTGAATAAAATATTTTTTATCATTTTCAAACAACGGACGTGTAATTAAAAAAAATTCAGGTTTCATACTTCTACACCTGGTACATAATTTTATTTTTAGTCGTTCTTTTAATGGCATCGGTAATAGATTATTTTGTATCAAATAAGTTTTGTATCAAATAAGTATTTAAAACGGTAAGTTCGCATTATTATACATATTATTTATGAATATTTTATTACGCGATCGCGTAATAAAATGATTTAATGAAGAATAATCAGTCTTCAAGACGTGATATTTCACGATTTCGCTCCTGTTTCGTGTGCGCGCAACCTAGTACATTAAACTCAACAAATTTAAGTAGCTTCGATTTCAAAACTATCATTCCAACGAAATTTTAATAGACGGAAAGTTGCTTCGTTTAGTACTAATAATATCACGGTGTATTACGCATTGAGAGAAATCCTTTTAAAATTAGTTATTTTCAACCGTAACAAAAGCTTCTTCTGTTTCTAGCTCAAAAGATACT
>NW_014555628.1:0-863 GCF_001313825.1 Dinoponera quadriceps
TGCAGGGAATTTGGTTCTTATAAAGCACTTAACGCAAATGATTTCAGGGTCATTAGGAATGAAGTATCCTCTGTATGTAGCGCAGATGCTAGCAAAAAGTCTAGGATATTCTTCGAACAAGGGATGTAAGGGCAATTGTGAATCAAAACTTAACGACGACATGTCCTTGTTCTTACAACGTGATTTGGAAGAAAAAGGATTATACAATGGCATAAACAGAATGAGGTGCGTTAATTATTTACTTGTAATGTTGTCCTTGTTGTTTTATTACGATGATGTTGTTGACACAAGGTCGTATCTGGAAGACTGGTATGCATTAGTGTTTCATCCTGGATCGATGTCCGAAATTTTAATTTTGTCCGTGTGTACTACGCGGGTAGTAATCTTGTATTTTATTTTGATATTATTGTTTGAGAGTACTTGTAAAACTTTATGTGGGCCAGTATATTGGTCAGAGAGTTTGCCCTTAGCTGGTTCTTTTAATAGAAATACATTATCACCTTCTTTAAGGTTTCGGGAGTTTAAATTTTTGTCGTAATATTTTTTATTTCTTTCTTTTGAGTGTATTAAATTGCGTCTGGCTTCTTGTTGCATGTGATATAGTTTATTAAAAAGATCAGTTAAGTATTCGTGGTAAGTTGGTTCTAGATTACTGTCAAGGTTTATACGTGATGAAGGGAGTCTTGCTAATTTTCCAAAAATTAATTCATAAGGGCTATATTTTGTACTTTCATGAGTGCTTGTATTATGTGAAAACATAGGCATTTCTATGTATTTATCTCAGTGTTCTTTGTCTGTGATTTGAGTCGTAAGATATTCTATTAATACATGGTGTGATCTCTCGACGGAGCCGTTCGATTGCG
>NW_014555629.1:0-604 GCF_001313825.1 Dinoponera quadriceps
TTGATAGTTATAAATTAGGTGAAAATTATGTTATAAATTTACGAGAAAAGATAGATCAAGTTCATCAACATGTTAGACAATCGATGGCAATAAAAAGCGATAGAGTAAAGGCGTTTTATGACCGAAAAGCAAGGAATTTATCTTTTGAAGCGGGACATAAAGTTTGATTTTATAATCCTCGTCGGAGCAAAGGCAAAGCTCCTAAGTTACAAAACTTTTGGGAAGGTCCATATGAGATTGTGAAAAAGATTAGCGATGTGGTATTTTGTATTCGGAGGTCTAAGAAACATAAAAATAAAGTAGTTCATTTAGACAGATTAGCTTCTTTTTATAGTAGAGATTGATTTGTTATCTGATGGAAACGTTTCTGAGCCTTGTATCTGGTGTTTGATTTAGTTATAAAAATTTTAATCTTAAGGAATTTACTGCGGTGTTTTGTTTGTTAATTTTAGTTATTCTTGATGAAATGTCTGGAGTTTTGGTGGAACATTTGGAGACTTGGAATTCTGCATATCTGGAATTCTGGACATCTTTGAGAAAGCTACCTTCCCCACGGTTTTTGACCGTGGTTTTCCCGTGGGGCATTGGGCGAATGCCAAGGCAG
>NW_014555630.1:0-1787 GCF_001313825.1 Dinoponera quadriceps
GCTCGCCGCCTGAAATCTGCGAGGCTGCCGCATAGAAATAACGTAATAATGCAGAATAATACAATCACACACGACACTTTGCATCCGTTCACGATTTAATGTATGAAACGCAAGATTCCTTCGACATTTACGTTATTTCGTCTATTACACGCAAACTCGCAAGTTTCGTCAGTGGATGGATTTCTATTACCTTTTCTCGTGGAATTATAGTATTTGGTCAAAAGGATTCAAGCCGAAACGTGAGTTTGCATTAGTTCACGTTTTCTGATGTAGAATCGATAGAAACGCTCGCCGCCTGAAATCTTCGAGGCTGCCGCATGGAAATAACGTAATAAAGCAAAATATTTCAATCACACTCGCAGGTTTGCATCCGTTCACGATTTAACATATGAAACTCAAAATTCACACGAAATTTACGTTATTTCTTCTAGTACACGCAAACTCGCAAGTTTCGTCAGCGGAAGGATTTCTGTTACCTTTTCTCGTGGAATTATCGTATTTGGTCGAAAAGATTCAAGCCGAAACGTGAATTTGCATTAGTTCACGTTTTCTGATGTAGAATCGAAAGAAACGCTCGCCGTCTGAAATCTGCGAGGCTGGCGAATGGAAATATCGTAATAAAGATGAATATTTCAATCACAAACGCCAGTTTGCATTTGTTCACGATTCAACGTAAGGAAAGGCAAAATTCACACGACATTCACGTTATTTCGCCTACCACACGCAAACTCGCAAATTTCGCCCGAGGATTGATTTCTATTAACTTTTCTCATGGAACTAGCGTACTTAGACGAACAGTTTCAAGCGGAAACGTGAATTTGCATTAGGTCACGTTTTCTGATGTAGAATCGAAAGAAACGCTCGCCGCCTGAAATCTGCGAGGCTGCCGCATGGAAATAACGTAATAAATATGAATATTTCAATCACACACGCCAGTTTGCAATCGTTCACGATTTAACGTATGAAACGCAAGATTCATTCGACATTTACGTTATTTCGTCTATTGCACGCAAACTCGCAAGTTTCGTCAGAGGATGGATTTCTAATACCTTTTCTCGTGGAATTATAGTATTTGGTCAAAAAGATTCAAGCCGAAACGTGAGTTTGCATTAGTTCACGTTTTCTGATGTAGAATCGAAAGAAACGCTCGCCGCCTGAAATCTGCGAGGCTGCCGCATGGAAATTACGTAATAAAGATGAATATTTCAATCACACACGCCTGGTTGCATCCGTTCACGATTTAACGTATGAAACGCAAGATTCATTCGACATTTACGTTATTTCGTCTATTGCTCGCAAACAAGCAAGTTTCGTCAGCGTATGGATTTCTTTTATCTTTTCTAATGGAACAAACGTATTTAGTAGAAAAAATTCAAGCCGAAACGTGAATTTGCATTAGTTCACGTTTTCTGATGTTGAATCGAAAGAAACGCTCGCCGGCTCAAATCTGCGAGGCTGCCGCATGGCAAAAACGTAATAAAGCTGAATATTTCAATCACACTCGCCAGCTTGCATCCGTTCACGATTTAACGTAAAGTAACGCAAGATTCACTTGAGATTCACGTTACTTCGCCTATTACACGCAAAATCGCAAGTTTCGTCAGCGGAAGGATTTCTTTTCCCTTTTCTCATGGAACTAGCGTATTTAGTAGAACAGATTCAAGCCGAAACGTGAATTTGCATTAATTAACGTTTTCTGATGTTGATTCGAAAGAAACGCTCGCCGGCTGAAATCAGTGAGGCTGCCGCTTGGAAATAACGTAATAAAGCTGAATATTTCAATCACA
>NW_014555631.1:0-7025 GCF_001313825.1 Dinoponera quadriceps
TATGCGAATAGTGGTTTTATATTACCATTACTCCATCGTCGACTATCATTGGAATCTAGGTCCATTTTATTTAAAAGATTTTTTTGTAGTTGCTTCATATTATCAGAATAGGGAAACCGTCCTGAAATACCAGAGATCGCAATGTCCTCCTCTGGAGGGACTCTCACGTAGAATAGAATCATTTTCTGCTTTCTATATTGCATAGTTACTATATAACTTATAGTAGTATTACTTATAGTTCGCTGAAATAACACACAAGATAGTAAAAAAAATGGTAAACAAATATATAAATGTGAGCATCATGTATACAAGATAATATATATCATTTATAATAAGCAATACCGCAAAAAGATATAAAACGTCTTATGATATATGTAATTCTCTATTATTTTATTTCAATTTTTTTATATGCAGCATTACTTAAACAATTAATTTATATTTGAAAAGACATAATTTTACTAAAAAGACCAAAATGACTTTAAAATATTATAATTAAGTTCCCGCCGCTGATTTTAAATGTTTCTAACAATTATGCGTTAAGATATATTAGGCTAATTGTTATATTATTAATAAGGTTGAGTAAGATGAGTTCTAACAGCAATATGACAGTTTACTGCCTAACAATTAGTCATATTTTCAATTCAACAAATGCGCACACCAAAAAGGTACATAGTAACTATTTCATGCTTCATTATTTTGATCGCGATAAAACAAGCTGAACTAACAAGAATTATTCATGAGACGTATAGTGTCAATATTGTAGCAGGAAAGCCAAGATTAATTTGCAAAATTAAAAAATGGAAACTCCGAAGTGAACGATCGACCACGCGCTGAACGATCTGAGATAATTGAAGAGGAAGAATTACAAGTTTCAATACAAACGCAAAGATTGTGTAGAAAATCCCACCTCTTGATTAACACTCAACACAAATATTCACTACTGACGCAAGGATTTTACAGAATAATTTGTTGTGTTTTAAATCGCCGTTTCCATGGCATGTAATGAGAAGAATTCGAAAGAAAGGAAAGCACAGAAAGCCTCATTAGTTTACTGACAAGAATTATATACAACTTTTTGGCATTTATCTTGCACTATTGACGAGACAATGAAGAAAAAGTTTCTTGTAGCAAATCGTGACAAACAACAAAAAATCGATTTACTATGATATTTTTATATGATTATTCTAAGTAAAAAAATCGTGTGTGAATGATAAGCAACTGACGACTTCAACATAAAAACTTAATATAACAAGAAGCTATTCTTTCGCATACGGTGAGATGAACATGGAGTACTTATTATGAGCTCCTTGTATCAGATCAAACGGTAACAATTAAACGTTACGTAATGTTTCAGTTCACTTCTTCAAGGTAAAGATGGACCTGAAACTGTTTCACGAAACGTCGCATACAAATTCTCGAAACCAAGCGGTGCAAACTCGAAATCCACATCGAATATTTGTCTACACCGCGAAAGCTTAAATTTCAGAATAATGTTTAATAGTTCAAATTTATACATTTACTTTTGCATTACATATATAAAGAAAATATATACCATTAAAATTCAAATGAAAATTAAACGCATGAAACAGGTTTATACAGAAATTGGAGTGGCAAATACTTTTTTAGTATTCATTTGATAATTCTATCATGAATATCGCAAAAATATTAGAATTTGTTATCTGAAACATAGGCAGTTCTCTTTTAACTGCGCCTTGCTTTTCTGCGCTCCACGTTTAGAATTTGCCTCCGAAACGATTTTTTATTTTGTTTTGTTTGTGTTATTTGTATTATTTGGAACATTGCCGTCCTTTAAAATAATCAATTGTATTTATTAAATCTAGAACAATTTTTACAGATAATGACTATAATTGGATTTATTGAAGAAGAGCCGAGAATTAAGTTTTACACCTAATAGTTATTAGTGCTATGTAAATATTCGGGTAATTTGAGAAATTCTCAAGTTCTCAGATTTTTTAAATTACTTTGATTTGCATATGAAAATTAATAAAACATATGTACATAAGTGTGTGTATTGTGTGTTTAGCTGAAGCATTTCTGCTTATACCTAACTTGCGTAAATTTTTCGTATGATCTAAAAACTCCTGTTCCCAGTTTCCAAATACGAGGTCTGTTCAAAAAGTATCGCGAATTTTGTGTTTTTTCAAAAATTATTTATATATTCATGACTATCTATTTTGTCTTCTTCAAAGTAATCCCCATTAGATATTATACACTTGTGCCAACGTTTTTANTTCTAGTTCTCAGATTTTTTAAGTTACTTTAATTTGCATATGAAAATTAATAAAACATATGTACATAAGTGTTTGTATTGTGTGTTTAGCTGACGCATTTCTGCTTATACCTAACTTGCGTAAATTTTTCGTATGATCTTAAGACTCCTGTTCCCAGTTTCCAAATACGAGGTCTGTTCAAAAAGTATCGCGAATTTTGTGTTTTTTCAAAAATTATTTATATATTCATGACTATCTATTTTGTCTTCTTCAAAGTAATCCCCATTAGATATTATACACTTGTGCCAACGTTTTTACAATCCTCGAAGCACTTCAAAAAATCACTTTTTGTGATCTTGTTCAGCTCCTCCTTCGATATCGTTTTTATCTCCTCAANTCGTCTTTATCTCCTCAATCGTAGAGTAGCGTTGTCCTTTCATGAGCCTCTTCAGTTTCGAGAACAAGAGAAAGTCACAGGGGGCCAGGTCTGGGGAATACGGTGGCTGCGGCATCATTAGTGTGTTGTTTTTGGCCAAAAGTTCGCGCACAAGCAACGATGTGTGATCAGGGGCGTTGGTACAAATTTTGCGGCGACCCGTCTCATGCCCAAATCATTAGTAAATATCGAATGGCACTAGCCAATCGATATGTTTAGGTCCTCAGCAACTTCTCTAACGGTGATTCGACGATTGGCCAATACTATTTTCTTCACTTCATCAATGTTTCCGTCTGTTGTTGACGTGCTCGGGCGTCCGGCAGGCTCGTCGTCGTTCCCATCTTCTCGGCCCTCTGAGAACATTTTGTACCACCGATAAACGTTGCTTCGGACCAAAGTAGCTTCACCATATGCCACAGTCAACATTCGGAATGCGTCCTCGCATTTAATTTTGTTAGATACTTTGATCCATTTTTTGGAATAGGCAAAAATCGAAGACAAGCCAAAACACGTCCAAGCAAAACAGCTGTCAAAGATAAACTGAATATTCAAAATGGCCGAACTTGTCGGCATAAGTGAGGGACATGAGTACCAACATAACGCCACAAAAAAATCGAAAATCGAATATTCGTAACCCGCGGAAATTCAAAATTCGCAATACTTTTTGAGCAGACCTCGTGTATACTTGTATATATTTACTTGTATACCAGGTGTAGAAGTATGAAACCGGAATTGCCCTATAGATGGTGCTAGCCATCAGTTTAGGGACCGTAAGACCGCATTTTGCAACGCCATCATCTACCTCTAACAGCTGACGAAGATTTTCAACACAAAACAACCCGAGTTCTATACACCGGTATATTTTTGTATAACCTTAAACATGTCGAGTTTCATGCCTACGAACTACGATTTGCGCAAAGCATTGGTTTTTTGTTATCATTTGAAGAAAACTGCTGCAGAATCGTATCGAATGCTTGTCAAAGCTTACGGTGAACATGCTCTTGGTAAAACACATTGTTTCGAGTGGTTCAAAAAATTCAAAAGTGGTGATTTTGACGTGAGAAACGAAGAGCGTNACACATAACAACCCAAGTTCTATACACTGGTATATTTTTCTATAACCTTAAACATGTCGAGTTTTGTGCCTACGAACTACGATTTGCGCACAGCATTGGTTTTTTGTTATCATTTGAAGAAAACTGCTGCAGAATCGTATCGAATGCTTGTCGAAGCTTACGGTGAACATGTTCTTGGTAAAACACGGTGTTTCGAGTGGTTCAAAAAATTTAAAAGTGGTGATTTTGACGTAAGAAACGAAGAGCGTGGGAAACCACCCAAAAAAGTTTGCAGACAACGAATTGCAAGCCTTATTGGATGAAGATGATACTCAAATTCAACAAGAACTCGCGTATAAATTGAATGTGACGCAGAAAGCTGTCTCAATTCGTTTAAAAGCCATGGGAAAGATTCAGAAAGTGGGAAAATGGGTTCCGCATGAACTGAATGNTGAATTGAATGAAAGACAGCAAAAAAATCGAAAAACCACATGTGAATTGCTAATAGACAGATACAAAAGAAAGTCATTTCTCTATTGTATCATGACAGGTGATGAAAAATGGATATATGTTAAGAATCCTAAGCGTCAGAAATCATGGGTGAATCCAGGCGAACCATCGACATCCACTGCAATCGCTTTGGAAAGAAGACAATGCTCTGTGTTTGGTGGGATCAGAAGGGTGTAATCTATTATGAGCTGCTAAAACCTGGTGAAACCGTTAACACTGATTGCTACCAAAAGCAAATGATCGATTTAAATCGAGCATTTGGTGAAAAACGACCGGAATGTGGAAAAAAGCAACACATAGTCATTTTGCTCCATGATAATGCCTCATCACACACATCAAAACGGGTCAGGGAAACGGTCGAGGCGTTCAGTTGGGAAATACTATCCCATGCGGCTTATTCTCCAGACTTGGCTCCGTTCGATTATTATCTATTCGCATCAATGGGACGCGATTTCGCTGAACAACGCTTCAATTCGTATAAAAATGTACGAAAATGGCTCGATAACTGGTTGGCTTCAAAAGAAGAAATGTTTTTTTGGGTGTAGCGTTCATAAACTGCCGGAAAGCTGTGAAAAATGTATAAATAGCAATGGACATTATTTTGAATAATATATACTATATCATTTTCGAACAACAGACGTGTAATTTTCACAAAAAAATCGCGGTTTCTTACTTCTACACCTGGTATATAATTATATATATTTCTAGGTACAATTGATAATATGTTTAAATTTCATTGGTTCATCAATACTGTTTAAAAACATTACGAGAATGATAGAGGAACCTTAGTGCCACGTTATATTCAACGATATGACACATTTCAACATTATCGAAATCCCCAAATCAGTTTCAAAGTTTGATCATAATAATGTTGTATGTAACATTAAATACGACATATTTAAAAATATTACATGTTATTGAATATCATTGCAATAACACTGATTTTTTGCTTACAGTGTTCTTACCTATGATACACCACAAGGTTTCTATTCCAGAAATTAAGAAGCAGATTGATTTCTTTTGATTAAAGCAATTTCAACTTTGCATATTGTATTACGAGTTGATTTAGGTCCAACAACAACATATCCTCTGTACAAATGATCCTCTATGTCTTCCGTATGAAGACGGTGTAAAAGAGCGACATATTCTAAATCCAGCTGTCTACTTTTCACCTACCGCGATAATGTTGCATACATTTATATCCACATAAAATGTTAATATCGTTAAATAATTCTCCCTTCGTTTTTTTCTTTAAGTTTAAGTGCGCAAAATAAGAATGTAAAATAGTTAGTCAAACTTACATTATTTGAAGAGTTTCTACAGCCTGCTCAGTACGACCAGATACAAATACAAGTCTTGGCAAGTCGTCCGTTTCTCCGGTGTTGATTTTATTTTTAGGATTCCATTACAACAGTACGTGACAATTTGCACCACCAAATCCAAAAGAATTGACATCAACGTAACCACTTTCCCAAGAAGTAGGTTCTGTGACGATTTTTAACCCTTTGCACTCGAGGGCTCCAGAGCGGAGCCATTTAAAATTTGTCTTCAACCTTAAAACAAACTATTAACAACTATTAACAAATTAACAAAATAAAAAAATCAATAACATACAACAATAACTTTTCTTTTAATGCGCATATCATTTACTTATATGTGAGTATGACCTTTCCACTGAAATTGCTTCGAGTTTCTGGTAATATGAATGAAAAAAAACTTCGAGTGCAAAAGGTTAATCTACCTTCAAGTATGTGCTTTTCGCGGTGTTTTAAAGTGTATAGTTGGTGCAATTATATCTTCTTCCATGGCATTACGTAACATTGTTATTAACACCTTCAAACCGTTTCGATATTTTAATTATAACAGAAACAACAGAACCATAACTATGGATTAATTAAGTTTAAAAATATATTTTAAATATTATTATATACACGTAGTTTAACTTTTAAATGCACCTTAAAAACAAATATATTCACATACATTTGCCACTTGACAAAGATCACTGCAAGGCTCCGAATGGCCAAGATTTGATTTCACCAAGCCCGTTATTAAAGGACTGGTCCTTTTTAAGCATAATGCTTAATAGATAGCGTCTACTTCTACCGGATCTTCTACCGGAGTACCAGTTGCACGGGCCTCCATGTAGGAGAACATTTCGGGTGTAACACCGCAATCATCATAAAATTTTTGTAATAACTCCTTCTGCATGTTGTAAGAGGGATATGTAATGCCTTCATGCTTAAAGCCATCACAGTTGGTTTTAGCGTAGACGTAGGTAGCAAAGATTCTTCTCGCATTCTTTGCCTTTTGAAGGCAATACAATATTGAATACAATATCGCAATAGCTTCACTGCGCATATAACCAGTACCAGAAGCATCAAATGGCTTGCAATAACCATCACTGGAGAGAACACCTTAAATTGTTGAATTGATTGATAATAACAGCAATGTCAAGAGTTCTTACCGTTATAATATAATATGCAAATGAACAAACAGGTTCTTAAGTATAACTTTACCGAGTTGAAAAATATGAATCAAAATGTTGGGATGCAGACATACGTTGGAGCCCCCCACGATAGCCGCGTCGCATTCTCTACTTTGTATCATTCTGTAAGCTTCTGCCATGGCGTAATAGCTTGAACTGCAAGCCGTATCCAAGGCATAAGATGGTCCATTAAGGCCAAACCAGTTTGAAATGCGGTTGGCTAACAAGTATTGACTACATCCAACAAGGGGTTACCCATCTGCCTAATCGCAAATAAAAGTGCGATATCATGTAAATTTTTCTCCAGT
>NW_014555632.1:0-1746 GCF_001313825.1 Dinoponera quadriceps
GAGTCTTCTTTTCATTGTACATTGAAACAAAAATTTCTAAAAAAATGTGAGTTAATTATTTTATTATTATTTATAACACACAATGAAAAATAATTTTACTGCTGTAGCGAAACCATCTTTGCCACTGCATATTCGTTATGATACCGATAAAATTTAATTAACATAACACATTGGAAATTAGTCGTAGTCAGAGAAGAAATAGTTTTGTTACCCATATAGATAATATTCTGCTGAGTGAATTTTTCTTCGATACGTGTTAATTTGCTGTTAAAACAAAATAGAGTTTCTTTTACGTTTAATAATTTCTTCTTATAGCAAAATAATTTGTAGAATCAGTCAAACATCCAGGAAATGGCAATTAATATTGTTAAAAATCATTTTTCTATCTACATTATCATTAACATACTCAATTGCAACAACATAAAATTTATTGTCCCAGTGAATTATTTTTCTTCGTGCAGTTAACTAAAGCATAATTCTACATAGTGCTTTCTTACTTTCATTTGTATATGAAAATTAATAAAACATATGTACATAAGTGTGGGTATCGTGTGTTTAGCTGACCCATTTCCTCCTATGTCTAACTTACATAAATTATTTGTATGATCTTAAGACTCCTGACCATTCACTGTGACCTGTATTTCCCGACTTTAGTGATGTCAGAAGCGAAAGAACAGTATGCTTACAATTTTTGCGTTATATATTCTAATAAAAAGTTGTATATAAAATGTATTTACATCTATTACATTTATTACATTTATCACAAATAATTCTCCCTTTGTTTTTTTCTCCAACTTTAAGTGCGCAAAGTAAGAACGTAAAATAGTTAGTCAAACTTACATTATTTAAAGAGTTTCTACAGCCTGCTTAGTACGACCAGATACAAATACAAATCTTGGCAAGTCATCCGTTTCTCCGTTGTTGATTTTATTTTTAGGATTCGATTTCAACAGTACGTGACAATTTGCACTACCAAATCCGAAAGAATTGACATCAATGTAACCATTTTCCCAAGAAGTAGTTTCTGTGACGATCTTTAACCCTTTGCACTCAAGGGCTCCGGAGCGGAGCCATTTAAAATTTGTCTTTAACCTTAAAACATACTATTAACAACTATTAACAAATTAACAAAATAAAAAAAAACAATAACATAAAAAAATGACTTTTCTTTTAATGCGCATATCATTTACTTATATGTGAATATGATCTTTCTACTGAAATTGCTTCGAGTTTCTGGTAATATGAATGAAAAATATTTCGAGTGCAAAGGGTTAATTTACCTTCAATTATGGGAGAATGTGCTTTTCGCGGTGTTTTAAAGTGTATAGTTGGTGGGATTACCAGGTGTATGCATAAGTTTTTTCCGAGTTTTTGGTAAAAAAAAATACGTAATTTTCAATGAAAATTAATTTTTTTTTATTCAAAATATTGGCCATCGGCTTCTACACATTTCACCTATCTTTCAGATAATTTATGAATACCATGCCAGAAAAACTGCTTGTCTTTTGCGGCAAACCATTCGTCGAGCCATTTTCCAACTTCCTCGAAATTGCTGAAGTGCTGCTTTGAGAGCGCGTGCCCCATTGATGCGAAGAGGTGATAGTCAGATAGCGCCAGGTCTGCGGAGTACGGCGGGTGCGGAAAGATGTACCATCCAAGCGATTTCAAGCTGTCTTTCACTGGTTTTGCTGTGTAAGACGGCGCATTGTCGTGTAACAAAATCACTTTGCCATGTCTTTTGGCCCA
>NW_014555633.1:0-533 GCF_001313825.1 Dinoponera quadriceps
CACATGCGGTAACCACCGCGACCCGCGTACCGCGACGCCGAGTCTAGCAAATGCATGCCGCCGTTGCACTCCGATGCGAAACCGTCGAATTTAAACACCGCAAAGCGTCAACATACCGTGCCGAAACGTCAATACCGCGCCTGCTCACCGCTGACACCGCGAGCTCCACGGGCCGAGCGTCACGACTGCTCCCCATAGATTCCGGGAAGTAACACCATCTAAGCCGANATCTAAGCCGACGTGACCACGTAAACACGGGATTCCGTCGCCAATATTGTCATCCGAATATTAAGTGTGTAGAATACCGAGATTAAAGCACGGCCCGTCAATAAGATTATCTTCTATGAAACAACGTGGGATAATTTAATAAACAACTATTTATTAGACATTCGCTCACTCACTCGCTCACTCGCTCATATACTTACTTCCGCACACATACGAGGTGTTTTTATAAAATAACGGGAATTTTTTAATTTCGCGGGTGTGGAGAGTCCGATCGTCAAAATTCTTTTTTATTATTTTGGTATACATGC
>NW_014555634.1:0-1102 GCF_001313825.1 Dinoponera quadriceps
CCACACTGAGAGCATAATTTTCTTCGGGTGCAATCCTGCCTTCGAGGTTTTTTTGTGTTGGTTCACTGCTGCTTCCCCATGATCTTTTACGTACTACGTTATTGTAGACGATCCACTTTTCATCTCCCGTAAGCAACCGCTTTAAAAATAGATCATTTTCTTGGTGTTTCAGCAGCGCGTCGCAGATGGAAATGCGAGCGGTTAAGTTGGCCTCGGTCAATTCGTGCGGCACCCAAACATTGAGGAGAGAAACGTATCCCAACTGACGCAAATGGTTTCCTACACTTGTGTGGGATATATTAAGTGTCGTAGCAATCTCTCGTACTGTTTGCGATGGATTTTTGTCGACGGTATTCTTTATTACAGCTGAATCAATCTCTGCTGGACGACCAGAACGGGACGCGTCACTAACATCAAAATCTCCAGAACGGAATTTGGCAAACCATTTTTGACACACACGTTCTGTTAAAGCATCGTCCCCATACACATTACAAATCTTCTTATGAGCTTCCGCAGCTCGTTTGCCTTTTTTGAAATAAAAAAGTAAAATATGGCGAAAATGGACGTTCTTTTCTTCCANAATTTGTATTTTTTTTTGAGTTAGCGAAGACAGCGCGCCGCGGGCGCGCGGTAGCGGTAGAGGCGAGCCCCGCGCCCCGACCGAGTATACACCCCGCTCCAAGGAGCGGCAAGAAGAGGAAGGAGCGTCGGCCGCCGAACGAAGGACCCCGCCGCCCTCTGCCCTGGGATGACCAACGAAGGGCCGCTGCCGAGACCACCGGGGATATCCTTCTGACCCCTCGACGACGGTAGGGCCGGCGGGNGGGCCGGCGGGCCGAGGTCGCGCTTAAGATCACGGAGCCCGAAGCCGCGGAACCGCGCCGGGATAGATCGGCGGTGGAGCGGCGGGCTCAAAGGCGACTCGGGCACCGCCGGCAAAGAATCGGCTGCCAAAAAGGAAGTGGGAAAAAGGAGATATTCCCGGTGAGGAGTAGGGAGAGTTCGGTTAGAGCTCTCGTTACCGGATAGTGAGAGAGATCGTGGCCAACGAGCGAGAGCTATCGTGGATTTAGTTGGAGCTACCGTACCGTCTCACGTCGTT
>NW_014555635.1:0-4006 GCF_001313825.1 Dinoponera quadriceps
TTCATAAAATAACGGGAATTTTTTAATTTCGCGGGTTTGGAGAGTCCGAACGTCAAAATTTTTTTTTATTATGTTGGTATACATGCTCCTGAAGATGATAAAATTTTCAGCTGTATTAATTGTTTACTTTGTCTGTGGCAGCCGCTAAGGTTAGACGTGTTTTTATGAGCTCGGCGATTTTCGTTTGTTAAAAAAAATGGATTAAAGAATTTGTATCAAATTTTGGGTAAAAAAAGTGTAACAAAATGTGTGAAATGTTAACAAAGGCCTATGGTGAGTCTGCTATGAGTAAAACAATAGTTTACGAGTGGTATAAGCGTTTCCAAGATGACCGTGAAGATGTTGAAGATGACGAACGTCCCGGACGCCCCAGCACATCAACAACCGATGAAAACGTGGAAAAAGTGAAAGAAACGGTTATGAACGATCGCCGAATCACAATCAGAAGAGTCGCCGATGATGTTGGCATATCGATTGGCTCATGCCATGAAATTTTTTCGAATGTTTTGGGTATTAAACGCGTGGCAGCAAAATTTGTTGCAAAATTGTTGAATTTTGAACAAAAACAGCGTCGAATGGAAGTTGCTCAGGAATCACTAAATGAATTCAACGATGATGAAGAATTACTGAAACGTGTTATAACAGGTGACGAAACATGGGTTTACGGATATGACGTCGAAACTAAGGCTCAATTGTCCCAGTGGAGGCATTCTGGCTCGCCAAGACCAAAAAAGGCTCTACAAGTACGGTCGAACGTGAAGGTTATGCTCACTTTTTTCTTCGATTTTAATGGCATAGTGCATCATGAATTCTTGCCACGAAGTCAAACGGTCAATAAGGAGTGCTACCTACAAGTTCAACGCCGTTTGCGTGAAGCAATCCGAAAAAAACGCCCGGATTTGTGGAAAAACAATTGATGGGAACCATTCCACACGTGATCGGGACTATAGTATAGTATACTTAAAACGAGTTGCTGTCACCAGATACATGGCCATCGAGAACGTGTCTTTCTTCGAAGGCCGGAAATATATAGAATACAATGGAACTGATACCACAAGGGATTCTCCACCGCTTCTTACCAGGAGCAACCACCCTAAACTACCTGAGCAAGTCAGCCTAAGGGCCCGTTACTCGGAAGCATTGAAGAGTATTACGCAGCCTATCTCCCCGTTCGCCAAACTGCTCAAGGATCTGCACAGTATGAAAGCATTACTTCTAAAATTACTCACAGGTGTAGAAATATGAATCCGGAATTTTTTTGTAAAAATTACACGTCTGTTATTTGAAAATGATTAAAAATATTTTATTCAAAATAATGTCCATCGCTATTTATACATTTTTCCCACCTCTCCGGCAGTTTATGAATGCCACGCCAAAAAAACATTTCTTCTTTTGAAGCGAACCATCTATGGAGCCAATTTTGTACATTTTCATACAAATTGAAGCGTTGTTCAGCGAGAGCGTGTTCCGTTGATGCAAATAGATGATAATCGGCCGGAGCCAAGTCTGGAGAATAAGCCGCATGCCTTAGTATTTCCCAACTGAACACCTCGATCGTTTCCCTGACCCGTTTTGCTGTGTGTGATGGGGCATTATCATGGAGCAAAATAACTTTGTGTTGCCTTTTTCCATATTCCGGTCGTTTTTCACGCAATGCTCGATTTAAATCGATCATTTGCTATTGGTAGCGATCAGTGTTAACGGTTTCACCAGGTTTTAGCAGCTCATAATAGATTACACCCTTCTGATCCCATCAAACACAGAGCATTGTCTTCTTTCCAAAGCGATTGCAGTGGATGTCAATGGTTCGCCTGGATTCACCCATGATTTCTGATGCTTAGGATTCTCAAAATATATCCATTTTTCATCACCTGTCATGATACGATGGATCTTCTTTTGTATCTGTCGAGCAGCATTTCACAAGTGGTTTTTCGATTTTCTTGCTGTCTTTCATTCAGTTAATGCGAAACCTATTTTCCCATTTTCTGAATAATGGCTTTCAAACAAATTGAGACAGCTTCCTGCGTCACATTCAATTCATCCGCGAGTTCTTGTTGAGTTTGAGTATCATCTTCATTCAATAAGGCTTGCAATTCGTTGTATGCGAACTTTTTCGGTGGTTTCCCACGGTCTTCGTTTCTCATGTCAAAATCACTACTTTGAATTTTTTTAACCACTCGAAACACTGTGTTTTATCAAGAGCATGTTCACCCTAAGCTTCGACAAGCATTCGATGCGATTTTGCAGCAGTTTTCTACAAATGATAAGAAAAAACCAATGCTGTCCGCAAATCGTAGTTCGTAGGCACAAAACTCGACATATTTAAGGTTATAGAAAAATATACCGTGTATGGAACTTGAGTGTTTGTGTGTTGAAAATCTTCGTTAGCTGTTAGAGGGAGATGATGGCGCTGCAGAAGCGGTCTTACGGTCCCTAAACTGATGGCTAACACTGTCTATAAAGAAATTCCGGCTTCATACTTCTACACCTGGTTTAATGTTGTTTTTCTCATCATACTGAAATATTAAACATTTTTGCCACGTTAAATCCGATTGTATTACATTAATTTACACGGATTACTTTTTACTTAATTTTACTTCACTCTACATTTTTACTTGCATTATTCCAATAATGACGATTTATAAAATTTGTTTAATGTTTAACACATATTTACCATTGTTTAACTTTAGCTGCATTGTTAAAGATTCTTTCATATTTTAACTATTGTATCATTTACAATGACTTTTCTCATCAATTTATCACTATTGTTAATCCATGTGAGAACTAATTATGTAATTAGTATAATTAATAAAGTGTTTTATTCAAAATACCCTAAATTTAACTAAGTTTTTACATTTATTCATTCATTTCCTTTCAATTATTTCAATCAGAATTCCCCTTTCAACACTCTCATATGATCGTATTCCAGGTATAGAAATTAAGTTCTTTGACTTAAATTAAGGACCACCTAAGGTACATTCTGTGATCGGAGTAACCTAATCTACAGACCTACCAGTACGTTTAGGCCTCGCAAATGTGCGATGTTTGTTGCGTATATCCTCTTCCAAGACGTAACAACCGCGATAACACTCCTTTTTGTTGAACATTATAAAACTATTTCCTTGCTAATTACTACGTCTACCTTTGAGGACAGGTAGGCTTTCGAAATGCAACAAAACTACATTCATGCCCAATAGTGCAGGCAATGTATAAATCCGTAGTCGGGAAACAGGAAAATTTTTGTGCATTTTATTAATATCATTTGCTTTCGCATTTAAGTGATAATCAGTAACTAAAACACCAGATTGCAGTGACCGAGATATTATATTGTAAAAAAATAGTCACACGTAAACAAAAAAATTAGTGTGACGTGCGTGCACGCCCGTATTATCGCGGACACAATCTCGCACGTATGTCACTTGTCAAATATTTTAAGAACTTTTTTCTTGTTAATTATTACGTATAGCTTTGAAGACAGGTAGTCTTTCAAAATGCAACAATACTACATGTATGTGCAGTAATGCCGGCAATTTATAAATTCGTAGTCAGAAAACAGAAAGTTTTGTTGTGTATTTGTTGTATATTTCATTATTGTCAATTCCTTCTATGTAAATAATAATCAGTTGTGATCAAAATATTATACCGTAAAACTGGTCGCGCGTAAACTAAAAGGAATCGGTCTATTTTTGTATCAGTAAAAGTACACAGTAGTGGTCGTATATATCAGAATAAGCTTCATCCATACCAATATCAACTTTGATACGCGACTCAAACGATCGCTAAAAATCGCATATTAAGAGAAGCTAAACCGATCCTTTCCTCTACTTTACTTATTCATTATTTATTAAAGGAGGAGAGATTTAATAGAGGAGATGATGGAATTATGGCTCCTCTTAATATGCGATTTTTGGAGGTTGTTTGGTACATGTATCAAGAATAATATTCACAAGATTGAATCTTAATCTGATACATATACCATGTATTTTTATACGTTCCATGTATTTCT
>NW_014555636.1:0-483 GCF_001313825.1 Dinoponera quadriceps
TAGAAATCTGTTTTATTTTAATAAGATAATATAATAATACTAATGTTTCAACATTTTCATAAAAAAATACACGCAAATAATTTACTAACAGCGCGCCGCGTACAGTTCGCGCCGCTGCTCGTCGATGTAAACAAATGAACGTTGTTACTTACCTATTGCGAGTTACCAACTTTTTATTCCCTCATTTAATCGAAACTGAATAAGGAGTCGAAATATGTAACCATTATTGTCGTAACTGATTGAGAAATACATGTAATTTCTAATTGTTTATAACTTTTATGAATTTGTTTAAGCAAATTACATGCTACATAGGACTACGTTTTGTTTCAATAAGATAATAAAATAATATGAAAATTTTCCCATTTTCATAAAAAAATTCACGCAAATGATTTACTAACAGCGCGCCGCATTCAGTACGCGCCGCTGCGCGTCGATGTAAACAAATGAACGTTGTTACTTACCTATTTCGAGGTACCAAATTTA
>NW_014555637.1:0-35000 GCF_001313825.1 Dinoponera quadriceps
CCTTCCCACCTTCGAAGAAACCGTATAATTCAGGAAATCACACAGTGAAGTTTGCAGGTAAACTCAACTCCACTGATTTATCATGAATTATTATCAGGACGACGTTTTCTTAATTTCATTCCATAATATTATTAAAACAATTTTTATTTTTATTTAATGTTATTAAAACAATTTTTATTTTTATTTAAGAATACAATTTTTTCTTAAATATATATTTAATGGGATTTAAATAAGTTATTTAGATTAATTATAAATACATGAGCGAATCAACCTACAGAGAAATCTTTGTTATACATAGAAATACTTACGTAAATGGTTTTCATTAAAACTGATGCAGTAGAAAAAGATATCAGGCAGCTGAGAAGGAGGATAAAAGTCCCAATCATAAAGGTGGTCGTCATAAGTAAAAAGAACGTCGCGGTCGCATTCCGATAATGGTATTTGTCAAATTCGTTACTAATAATTCCTACGCAAACTATGCCCAGCGCCTATTGATAAAAAAACGAGAGAATATTCTTATTAAACATAACGTGTAATATTTTATATACCGCTATTACTGCTACTATTATATATTATATATATGTATATTATCGCTAACATATTATCACAAGCTCGCACGATTTCAACCGGAAGCGGAAACATTGCTGATAAATGACACCTTAATACCGCAAGCACTTTAAGATCGTAAACATCTCTGAACTGTTAGCTCCGAACTGCTAATAATATCAATTTCTTCGTCTTAACCTCAAATGTTTACTTGAATTAAATATACAATTTTGTAACGATGATTATTAGTTTTTTTATAATATTATTTGCACTTGAAACTATAGTGTCTTTATTTCGAGATTAGCAATTTTTCTTAATCTACTAATCGACCAAATCAAATGCTTCGCATTTAAGGTATTTGTATATAGAATAAATTAAGAGTTTTCATTAAAATCCTAAATGTGGTTTAGAAAAATAGAAGTTAAAAATAGGACATTAACCACGAGGAACACATGTAAACAGTATAATCTTTAGTTGTGAATATCTCAATTTCCGAATGGTCAATTTATTTATAATTGCACCAATAATTAGATCATTTAAATTTATATACAATGCGATTTTTAACGAATTCTTAAAAAACTAATTTCATGCTACCTTAAACTACCTTAAAAACAACGGCAAATTATCAAACTGAATTAAGAACAATAAAAATAATGTAACATAAATAATAATAAAAATAAACAGAGACGTGATAATAATAACGATGCATACCAGTTGTAGGAGCTTGCAGATACCGCTCCAAGTTTTCAAGTAGCCTGTGTTGACATAGTAAGTCGACGAGCTGGTCGTTACTGTTTGCGTTCTGATCGTCACACTGTGGGACATTGTCGTTTCGTCCTAAGGTCAATTCTGTAATCGAAAACGACGTTGCTTTCGTCCTTATCTTCATGAATGTAACAGCCAGCGTGCACAATTGAAAGTGCTCGGCAAGTGGGACAAGGCCGAGACTTCGAGGTGGGACCTATATCGGACGGAAACACCCGTTGCTTCTTCACGAAAATAGAAATGACAGCATAACTGTAGCGCCAACTTCTGCCACTTCCGTTTCGCGCCAGCGACGGAAGCAGAGCTTGCGACCTAGAGAGGTCTTTCTCGCGCGGGCCGCGACGTTCCCGTCCGCGTGCGGTACCGTAGCAGCTGGCGCCGCGCTCGGCGCCACGGGCGAAGCGTATCGGAGAAGACGCGTCCGTTTCGCCTTCTAGTAACGCACAGTTTTAGATAGCGAGCGATCGTGACGAGGCAGAGTGTGTAGCGAGAGATAGCGAGAGAGAGTAGCAAGAAGGAGTTAGAGAGTAGCGAGAGATAGAGAGATAGCGAGCGATAGCGAGAAGGAAGCGTGCGATAGCGAGCGGAGAAGCGGCGAGTGAGAAGACTTTGTACGAAAGAGGAAATACAGCGGTTGTAAAAGGAGACACGTGCAAGTTCCTTTGGCCTTGCCGGCCTCGCACCTGTTCCGGAATCCTGAAGGAGCCGTGGCCCCCTTCAACTGGTGACCCCGACGTGATCAGAAGCGCAGAGATCGGTATCTCAGGCCACGCTGAGAAGGACGAAGCAAGCGCTGATAGCATTCAGGCGACTCCGTGTAAGGGTGTCGCGGAGCGAACCGCGCAAAGGCTGCGCATTAAAGCAAGGTGCGTCAGCCATTTTCCTTTTATTCTTTCTCTCCGTGCGATTTTCGCGGCGAAAAGACGTCGCAGGGACGAAGTTTCGTGCCCCCGCGCCGCGGTAAGCCCTCTCCGCCATCCACGTCGAGAGGCCGCGCCGACGGCGAACGTCGGACTCGTGGCCGGGCAGGAGACCGCCTCCCGGACAGTTCTACCGTCGCCACGCGAGCTACACGTGCTCGCGCTGCCGCCGCCATTTTATCGCCACCGCGGCCGCCATTTCGCGTGCCGACTGAACAAGCACACTCCGCTCTCGTGCCCGAAACTGCTGCCGCATCAGAGCAGCTCGCGGAGGACCCGCAGAGCCCGCCTCTCCTAGGTTTCGATACTCAACCTAGGCCCTCCGAGCCGGAGACGCTTGTAGCTAAATTCGCGCTCCTGCCGCTTGCGGACGACCGCTTAGAAATCGCGTGCGCGCCAGCTTGCTCGAGAACGGAAACCTCGCCCCGAGATTTGCTTTCAGCAGATCCTCTCGCTACCGACGACGACGCCGTCCCAGTCGAGAAAACGACTGACCACGCCGACGCAGACAATATTGAAATCGCTGCCCAAGCAGACATCTCGCCAAGGACGATGGCACACTCCCAGGAACAATTGCCTATTCTCTGGAGAAAGCATCCAGTGGCGTGGTTCACTCAAGCGGACATCTTCTTCGCAACGAATCAGATAGTCACAGACCAGAACAAGTACTCGAGACTAGTGAAGGCTCTGGACCCAGCGACGGTCGATGATCTCGCAGATGTATTAGCTGACCCACCGAGCGATAATAGGTATGCACACCTCAAAGAACAAATTATAACTAGGCTTACTGACTCTAAGGAGCAACAGCTACAGAAACTGTTCTCGGGTTTGTCGCTGGGTAACAAAAAACCGTCTCGCCTATGGAGGGAGATGAAAACGCTCGCCGGTTCCAATCTTACAGAAGATAGTTTGAGAATTAAATGGCTAGACCTTCTACCTCCACAGGCTCAAGTATTTCTCCGTATTTTTAAGAGGTCAAGTCTAGACGAGATTTTGGAAGCCGCGGACGAACTAGTAAGTAGTCCTTCACAAGTGCTAGCTATTCAGAAGCACTCTCTCGAGCTTCTCCGATCCAGTGACTGCTGCACAGCTGAACCAGCTCACGCAGGAGGTCGCGTCACTGAGACTCGCTGTAGCACAGCTCTCAGCGTCGTACAAACAACCGATGGACTCGGGCCAACGCACCCGAGACCCCAATTTCAGAGGTGGTCGAGCCAGGTCGCCCTCTCGTAGCCGCGCACGCTCGGTCAATGCAGGACCTAACAACTGGTGCCGTTTTCACCGAGCCAACGCCTTCAGATGCATCGCTCCATGTAGTTTCGCACAAGAGCAGTTGCAGAATTCGGAAAACTGCTAGCACCTCCGCAGCAGACGTCGGAGGTAAGCTACCCTACAGAAGAAATCCGTCTGCTTGTCCGCGATAGAAACCTTGGAACAAATTTTCTCGTGGATTGCGGTTCAACAACGTCGATTTTACCATACCGTCCCGGAACCCAGAGCGAAGTAAACTGGTCGCTAATGCTAGTCGCAGCTAACCAGTCTCCAATTTCGACATACGGAACGCACCAGCTTACGTTAAATTTAGGCCTTCGGAGAGATTTCACCTGGAAGTTCGTCCTCGCCGATGTATCTCACGCACTCTTAGGCGCTGATTTTTTAAAAGAATTCGGCCTACTTCCAGATATCAAAAATCATAGACCGATTGACCCGCTCACAGGTTTGACTACGGGAGGATGCCTAAAGAAAACCAGTTTATATTCTGTCTCGTCCATTGAAAGCCTGGGTCCGGAGGACGCGACGCCTTCTGGGAGAGAAGCTCATCGCGGCAAAGGCGGCCTTTCAAGATCTGTTGGATCGAGGAATCGTGAGACCCTCCAACAGCCAATGGGCCAGTCCTCTACACCTCGTACCCAAATCGGAGAGCTGGAGGATTACGGGTGACTATAGGAAACTAAACAGCAGCACGGTCCCGGATAGATATCCACTGCCGGTTATCGAAGACCTCCTCCAAGAAAGTCAGGGAGAAGTCTTCTCAGTTATAGATCTGCACAAAGCGTTTCATCAGATACCTATAACTCCGCAGGATATTAAAAAAAACTGCCGTTACCACGCCTTTTGGACTGTTTGAATTCTTAGGTATGCCTCTTGGACTCCGGAACGCTGCTCAAACTATGCAGAGAACCATGGATCAACTCTTCCGGAAGCTGCCTTTTGTCAAGGTTTATATTGACGATATATTAGTCAAGTCAAAGAATCACGAAGAGCACCTTGAGCACCTAAGAAGAACATTCCTCATCCTGCGCCAAGCAGGTTTCAAAATTAATCTAGCTAAATGCACTCTAGGAAAACCCCAGGTCGTTTACCTGGGATACCTACTCTCGGCGGAAGGGTTTCAGCCTCCGCAAGATAAAATAAACGCAGTGAAAACATTCCCTAGGCCGTCCACAGCGTCTGAGTTAAAAAGGTTCTTGGGAATAATTAATTATTACCGTAGGTGCATTCACCAAGCAGCGAAAGTCCAGGCTCCTCTACACGACCTCCTCAAAGGAATCACCAAGAGAGCAAAGCTCAGCTGGACACCAACCGCAATTCAGGCGTTTGAGCAATGCAAAGAAAACATTGTTAACGCCATTTGCGCAACCTTCCTGAGACTGGACGCTCCGATCGCTCTCCGTACGGATGCATCGACTACCGCGATCGGCGCCAGCTTAGAGCAACAACAGCCGGACGGTTCCTGGCGCCCTCTGGGATTTTTCTCTCGGAAGCTAGACCCCACTCAAGTTAGATACAGCACGTACGACAGAGAACTCCTGGCTGTCCATGACGCCATCAAACACTTCGAGAGAATTCTGGAGGGGCACCCGTTCACGGTGTTCACGGACCACCGGCCCCTAACGTATGCCGCTAGCCAGCCTTCAGCGAAGGCTTCGCCGAGGCAAGCGAGACAACTGGACTACATACTGCGCTTCAACTCCCGGCTAGCCTATACAAAAGGCGAGGAAAATGTCGCTGACGCCCTGTCGCGACCGACGGATCCGCCAACGAAGGCACCGGAGGCAGCCAGTTCCAGTCCAGCCGCTCGGCAACTATTCAGAGCCATTCGCCCCGTTCCTACCTGCAATCATTCCGCTCAATACCCGTTTTGTTACAGGGATTTGGCAACCTGTTCACACGTCTTTAGACGAGTCGACAGAGTTCGCAAGCCGTTGGAGCCTCCGTATACAGGCCCCCATCCCGTCATCCGTCGCCTCAACGAGAGAGTCTATGTAATTCAGATCAACGACGAGGAACAAGTCGTGTCCACCGACACGCTAAAGCCGGCCTACCGGGAGCAGGGAGCTGCAAAAGCCACAAGTCCGGATGCTGCACCAAACTGGCCTGAAGCTCAACCGGAACAGCCAAGCACACTGCTACAGCCCGTAGAGCCGTTTCCGCACGCCGCGCCCCCAACTCCCAAACCGATCCCTGGCGCGAAAAGTGTAGCGTTTCCGGCTATGCCGGTCACTGGGGGGGGGGAGTGGCTGTAGCGCCAACTTCTGCCACTTCCGTTTCGCGCCAGCGACGGAAGCAGAGCTTGCGACCTAGAGAGGTCTTTCTCGCGCGGGCCGCGACGTTCCCGTCCGCGTGCGGTACCGTAGCAGCTGGCGCCGCGCTCGGCGCCACGGGCGAAGCGTATCGGAGAAGACGCGTCCGTTTCGCCTTCTAGTAACGCACAGTTTTAGATAGCGAGCGATCGTGACGAGGCAGAGTGTGTAGCGAGAGATAGCGAGAGAGAGTAGCAAGAAGGAGTTAGAGAGTAGCGAGAGATAGAGAGATAGCGAGCGATAGCGAGAAGGAAGCGTGCGATAGCGAGCGGAGAAGCGGCGAGTGAGAAGACTTTGTACGAAAGAGGAAATACAGCGGTTGTAAAAGGAGACATGTGCAAGTTCCTTTGGCCTTGCCGGCCTCGCACGTGCGTATCACGGTTTCGCGTATCTTGACTTTTCGTTTAACGGCCTGCGCGAACGATCAAAGGATCTGACGAAATTTACAAAGAATACGTAAACAACACTGTTCCCCGAAGAGAAGATTTTTCCGAAGAATTTTGATGGACGGAGGTGGGCCAACAAACTCGAAATTTCATCGCGTGCTTCGATCATGTGAGAAGCAGTATACAGTGGAATAATTCTATCCTTACAACGTATCTTTTGATGGCCCCCCATATCCTGACACACCTTTTAAGTTGAGTCACGATCAATAGTGCGCGAGAACCACCAGATTCACTTTCGCTCGCGTGAGAGAAACCTTCGATATTTCCAGCGCTTTAGGACAAAGATCGAAGCAATCATCAAAGCAAAAGAGGGTTATATGGAGTAATTTTACTCTAAAAGGATACCACTAGTGATGTACAAAAAGTTTTTTGTAATTTTTACATTTTGACGAATAGAATTTTGTTTAAATAAATAGTTCATTTTTTGTTCGGATTTTGATGGCGGACCCTGTATAATATTAAAAAATATTACATAACGTTCTTAGAATATTATAAGAATATTATTTTAATATTGAATAATATTTATATAATATTCTAGAAATATTATGCGCTCATAAGGAATGATCCTAATTATAATAGTTTTCACCTTTATGTGTACAGTCAGTCACAGGACGGTTGCAATACTTTTTTTCGACAAGTATCGCAACACATCTCATGTCCAACAGGAAAATGTGTCTCCTGAGAATGATTAGAAAAACGAATTTTCTTATTAGACGTGCGATGCGTTCGGAAGCTTATGGGAAAGAAAGTATTGCAACCGTCCTGTGACCGTATATATGTGAAAGGCTAAAAATTGTTTAATAATAAAAAGTTTCAATCCAGCGAATGATACAGCGTAGATAACGTCGACTGTACGATCGTACAGTTGTAAGATTTAATCATGATACATAAGCCTATATTCATAGTCGGATCTTGTATCTAAGATCGTTTCAAGTTCATCTTTAGATATAGCCCGTTTCAGCTACAAAGCTACATCTGAAGATGAACTTAAGACGGTCTTAAATACAAAATCTGACTATGAATACCGGTGATACGCTCGTTACAATTGACTATTGCTTCGAATCGAGCTAAGAAACCGGCCGATCGACATGCTTGTTGTCTACTCGCTGGCTCTCCACTGTGATTTCGCATTGATCCGAACTGTCAGTCTCGAAGTTCGGATTAGTGAAAGAATTTTCATTATTTTCCTCGTTATTGAAGTGAATCGTGTCGTTCTTCTTCGTCAAGTCGTCCCCGTGCCGCTTACTTCGTACGGTTTTGTCGACGTTCTTAGCGTTCCTGATAGCTTCGATCTGGGTTGAATTCTGCTTGTTCGTTTCCGTTGACGATTTCTGGTTTTGCGGCTCCTTCAAGAATCCTCCGTTATCGATACCGTCACTCCCAGTCGAGTTTTCCTTCCTCTTTTCCTCGTCATTTTTCTGCCGCGGCTTCTCCTCCAGGTTGATGTCGTTCGTGTGCTTTTCGAGGTTGCTCTTCATGTCGATGCTCTTCGGTTTTTTCTTCACGATATCGTTGCCCTCCGGCTGAGGTCGCCTCTTCAGGTAAGCCGCGTTAAATACGAAATATATTATGCCAGTCACCAAAGTTACCACCGCGAAAATCTGGTAGGTCGGTCTGGTGCCGAAAGCTTTCATCAAATAACCACCGATCAGACTACCGGAGCCTTTGCCTGCAAATATCAAAATGTATAGATCAAAGCTCCCGGTCCCTCATTACAGTCGTCCTGTTTGATGACGTCAGAAGCGAGAAGACGCATGCTTAGAATTCCTGCGAAATACGTTGAAACAAATGTGATCGATTTTCGGACACATTTTTAAGATATTTCAAAAACTTTTCTTTTGCAGCTAACAAGCAACGAATAACCGTACAATTAACACGATAAGCAACTTTCCTTTTTAGCCTATCTTTTTTCTTGATTTTATCACTTGTTAATTCTTTGACTATTTATTGATCGTTAAAGTAAAGGGAAATTTTTCGGAATATTTCACAAGTGTATTCAACTGATCATACTCAAGTGTCATTTTACAAACATACTTTTTTCTTCCAACGTATGCTGTGAGAATTTCCCAGTAAGCAAAAAATCATTACTGCGATGTTATTACGACGATATTCAATAACGTGTAACGTTTTCAAATATGTCATATTTAATGTTGCATACAACATCATTATGAACAAACATTGACACTGATTTGAAAATTTCGGTAATTTGAAACGGGAATGTCATAATGTTACAAATAACGTTGCAGTAAAGTTTCTCTATCATTCCCATAACGTTTTTGAGATAACATTGATGAAACGATAAAATTTAAAAATACTATCAGTGATATCTATGAATATTGCTCCGGGCTCAGGGCTTCTATTCTTAAAATAGTGGCGTATACGTATAAGTGCCGTAGTTATTTAAAAATATGATTATACCTGCGCACAGTATTTGATGTTTTCAGATTCATCTAAATGAAGATTAGATGAAAATCCGAAAAATTCATCTTAGATGAGATGAAGATGTTTTTTTCTTTTAATTTACCTAGATGAAAGAGAAGATAAGTAGTAGTATTACTTATCTAAATAATTTATTTAAGATATTGTTTTTATGAGAGACTATAACAATTTAAATTAATAATAGTTAATAATAAAAATTACGCAAATCATAAAATTGCACAACGATTAAGTAATTCGTCAACGTAATCGCTCTTAAATTTAATGATCTAACAAAAAAGACCAAAAGTGAATTCAGAATATGGACCATATCATTTCAGATAATTTTTAGGTGAGATAACATGTTTTATCTTAAATGAAGATGAATATATTTTTGATTTCTTTCATTTAGATAAAGATAAAGATGATCTGTTTATTCATTTGGATGATTATTTAGATAATTTTATCTAGATACCGGCAAACACTGCCTGCGCAGTCATATTTATATATACGCAATTATTTAAAAAATAGAAGTTAGGTAATTACTACCTTACTATGTATAAGTATATCTTGCATATTTTCGTACCAAAAGTGTTATTTTACTTTTATTACTCATTGCATGCCGAAAGAAGATAGAATGTTTTTAGCACTAAAGCGTGTAAGACGAATTTAATGCAGCCGCTGATTATTGCGACTACTTATACAATAACAGGATTGTACTTCTTACCTCGGTCGTTATTACAAACACACACACACACACATACACACACTATTCCTTGAAATAGCGGACAGACAGCGAGATTCGAACATACTAAAACAATACAAAAAATAATATTGCAACAACAGAAAATTAATATTTTACCAACATTACTTTTAAGTTCAAATTATACGCAATTTTCAACTGTTGCATTGACTTCAGATAAATGTCAAATTAACATTTAAGAAATATTGTTTGTAATGTTTTTAGAATATTTCAATAACATTCAGGAAAATCATATTTAAAAATAATATTTTAAAAATATATATGTAATATTATTAAAAAAACATCTAAAAAATATACATAAAGTCAACATTTCTAAACGTTAATTTAATTCTTGCTTACTGGGTTTCTCGTTTCTGATCGTCACCGATCAAGATGACCGCAGTGAGGAAACGGGAGCCTTCAGAATTTTTATTATATCGAATCTCTATTATACGCCGAGAGATTTCGACAATTCCAACGAACATACCGACTCCGTAATAAACACCACCGAGCAGTCCCTGTATCGAGCTATCGGTGGAGGTGGTTGATAATTTCGCCGCGTAAGTGACAGCTGCGGTAAAGCTGAGGGACGCCGTGACCGACTCCAGTGCCTCGAAGATCAAAGTGTGCCAAGGATCGTAAATCAGGGAATATCCTGCGCAGGAAGCGTCTCATTACGCTTCTGAACACGTATCCGTGCGTGTTCCGCACATTGCTGTGTGTAAACTACATATCGTTCAAATTGTCGCAACAGCAATAATTGAAATTTAAACACTTACCGCAGAGTCTGACGGCGTAAAACACAAACCCGATGAAAAGCACATTCGCATGGCCGATTTTCGATATTATCGGTCCAGAGAGCGCCAACAATGGTATGCCGGCGATGCCGCCCACAGTTATTGTGATGCCCATGAGCGATCTAGATCCTCCCAAATCCTGAATCAGCCAGAAGAGGAACGACTCGATGTATCCCCAGGCGGTGCCTATCGAGACCTTTCTCTCTTATTAAATTCCGCTTAATCGAATTCGCCCGAGTTGTTACGCGTTAACACGTTGAGTGCCGCGCTGATTTCCATTAACCGTATAAAAGTCCAGAGTTGAGTAAGTTAACTTTCATTTCTAACTAAATTAAACTAAAAGTTACTTATAAAAAGAAGCTTCAATCTAATTAAAAGTTTTGTTAAAATTGAATTAACTTGGGAAAAATAAATGTCACGCAAATAACACGTGTTATTTAAAAAGAAGCGCTAACCTAATTAAAAATTTAGTTAAAATTAAATTAACTTATGAAAAAATAAAAATTAATTACGCAAACCATGTGTGTACCCCCTAATAGCACAATTCATTAGCACATTGGATACATTAGTCTAATATTGTTTATATTAATATTTTTTTTTGAGGGTACATTGAGTGAATGTTGTCTAATATAAAGTCAACCAAATAACCAAACCTATAGAAGCAGATTTTACGTAGTATCCCATAAGTTTTTTTAATAGCTTGCTAGCAGAAATATAATATAGGATTTGTTAACAGAGCATAATAATAGATTGATCTATTATCAGGTTTTGACACTTCCTTTCTTTCTTTGGTGCTACAGCCATTTGTAGGATATGAGCTTACCCTCGTTCTCGCATATACTTATGTGGTGCACGAGCAGATTGTACATAAGTATATAGAACCTACAGAGAATTTAACGCCGATTCCAAACGGCAGTTTAAGTGAGGTTTTCGTGGCAAAGATACTCTCTCGGTAATTTGCCGGTCCATCGGAGAGGAGACATGAGAGTATGAAAATATTTTGGTTCTACCGAGATGCGAACCTCGGACCTCTAAGTATAGTAGACCAGTGTGCTGTCTACTATACCACGCTCGTGCTCTTCAGGTTCTGCAAATCCTATCATATTTCTACTAATAAGTTATCGATAGAATTTATAGCAGGATACTGTGCAAAATCTGCTTCTGCAGGTTTAGCCGTTTGGCTAACTTTATATTAAGTAACATTCATTCAATGAACGCCAATATAACTAATATTAGACCAATGTATCGCCAATAAATTATGCTATTAAGGCACACACATGGTTTGCGTAATTAACGTAATTAAATTAAATTAAATTTTCGATTTAATTGTGCCAACTGTGCGTGTATATATTTTTTTGTAAAAATAAACTTTTTATCGTAGATTAAAAATTTATGTGAAATAATGAAAAGATATTATAAGAAAATATCGATTGTTCTGTGCTCAGGATTCAATACAAGAAAAGAACACTAGCATTCAGAGAAACGAAAAAAAATTTGCTGACATTATTTTCGAGTTTTCTTATTCTCGATTGTGTGCATGAATTATTTTATAATGAATTATTTTATTCGAATTCTATGAAAAAAAAATTAATAAAGTAAAGTTAATGCATTTTGAGTAGCTAGTTTATTCGAAATTTAACTCGCTCAAAAATTAACTAAGTTAGAATAACTTTTTTAGTTATTACGCAAGCCTGCATACATCTAATCCCACATAACACAAGATGTGTTCCAAAATCTTCCAAAGCATATGCGGAATGCCTTGAAGAATTCTTAAAACGTCTTAAGGCTCCGGAATAGTCGCCGCAGCTTTATTGGATTCACTGGAAATGACACGTTGAGAAATATTGCGTGCCATTTGCAAATAAAGAGATATTTGAATAAAACAACACTCGAGATAGCTTAAAGACACTTGTGAGAATTCGAATTTTTTACCTCTGCAACGTTCTGAGATGTCAAATCACTTGTTTTACCTATAATTTTTGCAAACAATATTAATATTTTACGCACGAAAATTTATTTTTTCGTAGCAAGGAATTTGAAGTTTCACAAATAAAGAAAAATAAAATTCAACTTCAATTGACACACACTCAAAACACGTATGTTATTATCAACAATGGATCTAGCGCGGGTTCATATTTGTTCAAAGTCATTATAACAGCCAAGTGAAATGACGTCATAAAAAATACCTTTTATAGAATAATTCCTTAACATAATTCGGTCGATAAATAAGCCATATTATAAAGCTGATCCTCGGCAGTCAATGAATTGTAAAAAATTAAGGTGCGTCCAATAATATGAACAGGGACTGTAGCTATTTATTGATTATTAAGACTTATTGAATGTTAGGAAAAAAAAATGTTTTTGTCCATCGAATAAACATAAAATTATTAGCTTCCTTCTCCTTCTAATCTATATTTTATTAAAAAAACAAAATGCGTCTAATAATACGACCAGGGACTGCAAATGTTAGTTGTAATTTCCTACTCAATAATATAATTGTTATTTAACGCGTGTGTTATATAACAGTTATATTATTGAAAATTACAACAGTTATATTATTAGGAAATTACAACATTTATATAACTGTCACTTTGTGTTTGTTGGGTTCAAGACAATATGACGGTTTATGTTGTTCGAAACTAATGATTTCAAAAAATCACTAAAGATATAGTAAATAAATATAATTCACAGCACATATATCTCTTACTTTGTCTCATTGGCTCTTTAATCAATGGCCGTACATCCCAGTTTGTGGGTGCAATTAATTATATTTCATACGCAACTCAACGAGACGCGGCAATGTTGCACGTGCCGGGGTCACCGGTGATCCCCACGGCATTCAACGTGTTAAAGACGCGATGAAAACGCGCCAATTAACGGGAGACTCGAACATTTTCCTTGTGTTCTTCACCCACAATTGTACACTTGCTATAATCATGCATCGAAGACAGTTCAGAAACACTCACCGAGAACGAAACAGGCGAGGAAGAGCGCGGCGGTCTCGATATTTCGCAAGACGATAAAGACGTCGCGCACGACATTTCTAGCCGGAGCTTTGAATTCCAAGTTGATCAGCAGCATGAGAAAACCCGACGCGAGTTTCAATGCCGCGTACAAATAAAACGCCGGTCTGAAAGAGAAGATTCTCTTGAGAGTTGCAATGCCGCTGCTGTTGCGTAAAAATCGCGCAAGGGTCGTCGCGATCGAATTACCTGAAATCGGTGTATCCCTTGTCTCTGCTGGCGTAATCTATGAGAAGGCCCGATAAGGGCGAGGAGATCATGCCTCCTATACTACCGTAAATTCTCTGAAGGCCGTAATCCGCCTCCTGCTCCCGCAATATCGCTATCACGGCGCCTTCGAACATCGCGAAAGTCGTGCCGCCGATAATACCTGGAAAGAAGAGAAGGACGGTGAAGTTTTAAACGGCGTTGCAAGGTTCTCGCTTTGAGTCGGAGCAACAATAACCGCGCGCGATAATCAAGACGAGACTTGATTAGAGAGATCTTTATCCCGAAGGACAGTCGCGAAACGTCGAAGCATCGTGTACTGACCTATGAATACCCTAATGACGAGGTAAAGCCAGAACGTCAAGCTTACATTGTATTCGATCTCCATGTTCATATTGGAGCACATCGCGTTGCGAAGCACAGTAACTATACATCTTTTGCTACACTCGTTCGTGCTCAAGACTCGCTTGCTTTCCGGATTTACACTGTGATTGTCGAACCGCGTGTCTATCGCGACTCGGTTATCCGTAGAAGCCGGGTTGTCGCAGGTAAGCTTTCGAAAATCTTCCCCTGACAAGGACACTTCCTCCGCCAGGTACCTTTGCCGTTCCTCCTGCCGATCTTCTTCGTTCAACGGCAGACTCTTGATCTTCGATTTGTACGAGTAATGGTTTATCGTTCGACTGACGTTATTCTGGAAAACGATGAGACATATCTGATTCGCGTGTTGCTATCATATTACACTGAAAGAAGAATTTGGTAAGAAGAATGTGTTTCAACGAAATGTTTCATAACCAAATTATTTTGTTTCGCGTGTACCATATAGGGAAGAATAGAGTAATACCAGTCAGTGGGTAATGCCGGTCGCCCCTATATCTCGACTGTGGTCGATATGATTTGAATTCTGTAAGTTTCTGTCCTCTATGGAGAACCGAAGAAAGTATTAAACAAAACACCGCTATCTTAGCATTGTTCGTGGCTTTTGCGAAAAGTTGTTTTCGTCGTTTTCTAATACGAGGATCGCTGCTAAAGCGTGGTAACCTGAGTCGAAATTTTAATTCTACGTTAAATCTTCAAGTGAAGAAGACAGAAATAAATTCCTTGTAGCATCAAAGGAGCGCAATAAGTACTCTTTTAATGCTGTACAGGGAATTTAGTTGTTCAGGACCTAAATCTTGGTTCTACATTAAGTCCTCAAATGAAGAAAACGACAATAACTTCCTCGTTTGTAGCACTGAAGGAGCACAATAGAAGACCCTTGAACACTTAATGCAGGACTGAATTAGACTTAAAGTAGGATTAAAATTTTGATTCAGAAAGTTGTACATTTATTCATGCTAAATTATTACACTATTTTCTGCAATGTCACTCAAATCTTCTAATATACAATAGGAATATTGGTTTTCTAAATTGATGGTTCGTTATAACGTAGTTAGTCTATTTGTAAAAATATGTATTTAGTAATGCCATCCAGTCGGTGTTGGAGTGACTAAGATTAAGAGTTATGTTTTCTTGGTGGAAAATTTGGGAGAAATAATGAAATGTGTTTCGCTGCATGTTTTGCGGACTTTGAGTGCACAAAAATTGCATTAATTGGAAAAAAATTAATCTTAAATCAAGAATAAATATTCTCATGTATAAGCAAGAATATGATAATCTTCTTAGGAGACTTTTAATCTTGATTTGAATTTATATTGATACAAGTATTACTTGAACTCGATTCAAGACTAAAAATCTTCCAAGAAGATTATAATATTCCTGCTTATATATGATAATATCTATTCTTGATTTAAGATTAATTTTTCTTCCGTGTGGGACACTCCCGATGAGTATCATTGCGATGGATACAAATCAATAAACAATTGATTATTTCTTCAAGATATTACATACAAAACTTTTGTCATATCCCTTCTTTAATAAATATGTTTGAATTTCAGTGAAATATGTGCCTCCTCTGGTTTTATACACTGTAAACATCGCTGACCGGCATTACCCCGAGGATGGGGTGATCCCGGTCAAATTTCACTTTTTGCTTTTCCATTTGTCTCTCTGGTATATATTTTTATGGAATTTTTTATACCAATCTATATTATAGTAAACACGTGTAAACATCCATTGCATTAAGCAGATCCTGAATCCAACATTTCTTATTAGTCTTATGAGAGTTTTTGCTCAGGTGACCGCCATTACCTCGTTTTCCCCTACTGCATACAGTATAAACTAAATGATTTGGTTGCAGCAATCAAATATTTGGTTGAAATATATTCTCAAAATTTTGGTAATTGTTACCAAATTCTTTTCTCAGTGTACCACGTTAGTCTCTCTTCATACCTTCAGCTTGATCAAATGACTCAACGTGCAGGAAGTACGATTTCCGTACGCTCCGTGCAACGTGTCGATCGCAACTTTATCAGCATCTTCCGCATGTTCCGACGGTATACATGAGAACTGATATAGCTGATCCGTCGGAAAAAAGTAGTGACTTCTCGAAATCTGTCGAATGGAAGTCTTGAAAAACTCGTTGTTCTTCAATTGCCGGTGTTCTTTCATGTCCTCGTGCTGGCCAATATTCTGCGGATGATTACAATGCGACAATACGTTCATCAGCGATGTCACGGAAATAATATACTCGTCGCGCACTAAAATTCTTCTCTCACACGCGATGAGCAATGTCTGCCTTCTAGCCTTCTAGCTTATTCGATTTTAGAAAATGTGTCTCCAGCGTGAGAGACAACCCGTTAACACACATGTAGCGTGCAAACGTGTAACGTACCGCTGGCAGGTCGTTCTGTGGAACGATGTATTTGTACGTAGTATTAGCGCCAGTCCGCAGATTGTAATGCTTGACCGTATAAACCCTCGATTTCAGAATTAAATCCCGATCTGTCTCGTTGCTCGTCTCCACGTGACACACAAATCTGCGTGATGAAAAAATCGTTGATGTTGGAGAGTAGTAGTCGTTACTTGAAATATTTGTCTTACATGAGATATTCAGGTCTGAATTTGGAATGAAATTTGAATTTCTCGTTGTAGAATTTAAAATTAGATTTGAGTTTCTTGTTTGAATTATATAATTGTATTAACAAGGGTGAGTTAAGTGGAAACTTTAAAATCGTGAAGAAAATTCAAAACACCTTACCATTGTCCTACAAGATGGCGGTTTATTACCAATGACAATGTTCAATGACAGTGATAATGCTCAATGATAATACTTAATGACATGACAATGCTCGTCGGACTTCGCCCCTAGTGTTTGCTATCTTTGGACCATTTAAAGAAGTTAGAAGAGGAATGACTTTTAGGTTCAATGAAGAGATGCAACAGGTGGTGCACGAGTGACTGCGCACGTGATCACAAGAATTTTTCTCTAGAGAAAATCTATGCACTTAGCAAGAGCTGGAAGATTTATGTTGAACGCAATGAAGACTACATAAAAAAATGATAGAGTGTACCCCTTTTGTTCAATTAATTATGAAAAAATATATTTTAGGTTTTTATTTGATAAAATTAAAATGACTCACCGTCATATATGCGACATTACATTTACATAATCGCAATTGAACTGAGAAACTCACGTTTAATTCTGAGACTCATATTAATAATTATTATACTCATATTAATAATTATTATTTAAAATTTATTTCACGTGAGATATTCAGATCTAAATGTAGAGCTATATTTGCGTTTTTTATTTGAATTATGTAATATATGCAACGTCACATTTGTGTGAGCACAAAATTCGGCTGAAAGACTCACGTCTAACTCTAAATTCAAATCTGAGTATCTCACTTGAGGCAATTTTCAAATAACGACTATTAATTAGAATATAAATTCGAGTCTGGGTATCTTAGCTGAGGCAAGTTTCAAGTAACGACTATTAATATGAGTTTAATTCTCGTCTTAATACTTGAAACGTTACTTGAAACTTACCTCACGTCAGATACTCAGATCTGAATTTAGAATTAGATTTGAGTTTTTCAATTGAATCATATGTACGCGACGTTATATTTGTAATTGCGATTTCAGCTGAAACTTGCAACTAATTCTACATTCAAATCTGGTTATCTCATTTGAGGCAAGTTTCAAACAACGATTTATCAATATATTTTTAGGCAGGCGGCTCGATTGAAATAAAAAACGCGTCAATCGCGATTCAGCGAATGCGCAATGAAACTTCCGTAATTGAAGTCTCGTTCTAACAAAGTTACGAGAAATTCGAGTTCGTGGAACATCGTTCGCACATAAGTTGAAACAAACAGGAAGACGAAACCGCTCGTGTACGTATGTATGTTTACGCACGTATGTACATGTGTGTGTGCGCGCGTTAAAGCTTTTTGTCGCGATTGCCTGCGAAATTACCGTTCGTGATCCGTGTCTTCCTCGACACGCCGTCTTCCGTGCGTTGTCATTGACGGTGATGCGAATATACGAGCATGAAGTATCGCTCCTAATCCGGAATTTCCGCGGATACATCGCGTGAAACAAAATGGAAATTCGCGAAACCGCCCGTTATTCCGTTCTCGTAAATCCGAACGGATTATCGGCCAACTACGTCGACGTGTAACTCAGCTTTTTACTCACCCGCAACTCTCTACCGTAACGGCGATCTCCGGCTCTAATTTTGTCTCGCACGGATAAGCCTGGCTCATTGTGTAGAGTAACGGACCGCCTTCGTCTTGACAATCGAGGTCCATAACTATCCTCTCTGGGAATTGTACCGTCACCCTGCCGATCGGCACCAGCAACAGTAATAACGCCGCTAAACCGCCGAATGCGGAAAACACCGACAGTACAATCTGCCAAAAGGAAAATTTGCCAAAAAAATCAAATCTGATTAATCATTATTGCGAGAAGCGCGACGCGCGATTACAACTCTTTGAGTGAAGAGTAGTAGTTCGGCGCGCTAAACGATCGCTGAGGACGTAGTACGCTGGATCGTCGCGTGTCAACCGGTGAAAGAAATAACTGCTCGGGAAAGCGGAAAGCGCGATGAACCGAGACTAATGAAGTCTTATTTGTCTCGCCGTCACTAAAGTGAAAAAAAAAATCGAAAGGATACATGGAGAATAAATGCTGTTATATCGATCGAATTTCCAACGGCGTAGGAATAAATCTTAATTCAATAGCGATGTTTAAACTAATACATGAGTTATTGAGAAACGACACATGATATGTTACTTTTAGCGATATTGGATTAAGTAGATTTAGCAAGAAACTATATTTATTTATATTTATATAAATATAATAAATATAACATATTTATATATTATAATAATATATAATTAGTTATATATACGTATAATACGTATAAATATACAGTTATATAACATTATATAAATATATTTATATTTATATAAATTATATATATATTACTTTATTTTACTACATATTTATATCAGCTCTAAGGTTATAAACTAAAGGAAGATGAGACAGGTCTTAAAAACTTAATTACGACTGTTGCAGCGATATAATATTTTTTATTTTATGCAAGAATATAAAACGCATGTAATAACACACGTATCAGATCATCCTCCGGAAACATATACATAACCATATGTGATGAATTTACCTTTCACGCTAAACGAATCCCAATCATATTTCTTATTTTTCACATCCATTTTAACTTATATTTATATATCTATTTGTATTTATATCCACATTTATATATTCCTCCGCGAAATAAAAAATATTACATCGCTACAAGAGCCGCGGCTCTTAAAGACCCGCTCTATCTATCCGAGAATATTCCAATTACGTGCGCTGTTGGAAATCCTGTTGATCCAAGAACGTTCTTTGTTCTGTGTATAAGAATTCTATCGTAACAATTAACAACTGTCGCTTGTATCGAGAATCAGTTGGGTCAGGTATGTTGTATTCTTCTCTAAACAGAAAATTATATGAGTAACTCTAATTATAATGATAGGATTATTCCGTACAGCAGATCCCATTGAGGCCTTCACACATGGATTGCCGTAAATAATAAGACTTAAGCAGTAAGGAAATTGACTAACCAATCAGTATATTTCTTTAGGTTTACATATTCGTTATGTAAAAGACAATAGAAGTGACGATAAGTTTGACCTCAAGCAAAGAAATCACTAGGATTTCAACCGATTGAAATCCAAATTACTTCTGCTTAAGGTTATCGTCTTTTGGAATACGTAAATCGAAAGAAATATATTGATTTATTAGTAAATTTCTTTACTGCTTAACTCCCGATTCTATCAACTTCGGTTAACCTAGCCGACCGATTAATTCAACGGAATTGACCAATCGCATTGTTCAATTAGCTAACTGATCCATGTGATTGGTCAATTCTGTTGAGTTAATCGGCCAATTAGGTTAACCGGAATTGGTGGAATCGGGGATAAGTCTTACTGCTTATGGCAATCCATATGTGAAGGCCTTCAATACTGTCCCATTCTCTAGGCATAGTAACATTGAAAATTTCCAATTACGTGCGTTATTTTTTAATATTTGTGCATCATGACTGTAGTTTTGGAAAATCATTGCCGATTCACTAAATTATCAACATTAATAATGCACAAATAATTCTTCTTCAACGAGTATCAATTACGTAACTCTTCCTTTAAGACAAAAATTTTAAGACAAAAAAGTGAAATAAATCTTTAAATTAGAAAACTTACACTTTTCGCGAATTCAAGCTAGAGGAGGAAATTCATGATCAACCTCGTGGAGGTCATAAATCTTCTTTTCTAGTGTAAATTCGTGAAAAGTGTAAATTTTATAATTTGAAGATATTTCACCTTTCATTTTTTACGTTTTCGCCTTAGGGGAAAAGTTATGCGATCGATACTTTGATTGGAAGTTTCTGAAATCATTATGCCTAAGGAATAAGACAGCATTAATGGAATCCGCTGTGCAAATCAAAGAAAGAGTGCGGCCAATTGTGTATGGGCCATGATCCTCCAATCCATTTCAGTGAAATAGATGACAGTTACCGAACACCGCAAATATGCGTCCACGGCATTCAAAAAGTTAAACGCACGACGATATAACGTAAAGGAAAAAAGCGATAAAAGAAGAAGAAACGAGAGAGAGAGAGAGAGAGAGAGAAAGAGAGAGAGAGAAGTTTTTGCGCAACGTGTTGCGCGAACGATCCACCTCGAAAAGAATCAACCCTCGCATTATACGCTCGCGTGCGGCATTGCGAAAGTCAATTTACTTCGGAGGTTCACTTACCCTGAAGTTTCCTATTCGATCGGCCAACATACCGGCGAGCGGCGGCATCACCATCGCCACGAGAGGAGTGATGGAGCTCATTATCGCGGTCTCTTCCACGTTTATTCCCAGTTCTCTCATGTGTATAGTCAGGTACGGATACAGCACGTAGAGCGCTATAGCGAGACCATGAAATTCGTTTTCGTTGTTACGCCAGAGGCATGCGAGATCCCGCCGGAGGATTCTGCGTCTGACGTCTCATTCGGACGTCAGTTAACCGCGGATAAAGATTGTTGCATTCGGCGAACGCAACGATTGTACGAATCATTGAGAAAAAAATTATCTATGATCGGCGGTAGTATTGTTAGGTTTCATTCCAGTCATATCCATTTTCCAGAAGTCAATGACTCGACCGTTGTATTCGCCGAACGCGAACAAAGTACATTGGTTTGGTAGTAAAAATGTTTGATCAAATCTCTGAATTCGATGAAATAATTATCTGATGAAATAATTAATTTACAAAATATATATTTATTTGATCCAAATAAAATTTACTTAATCCAAATAAACCTTTGCTAAAGAATATTGGAGTAATTATTTACTTGAGAACTTTAGTACTTTTTTCTTGTGTACACAAAATGTTTTAAAAGGGGAAGAGTAACTGTTTGTAAATGATTCAATATTTATCTCGCTTTCTTTTTAGGCAAATACAAAATAATTAGATTTTCTTAAATATAAATTTACTTGAATATTTTCATCTAAACGGTACATTATTTTTTCTTTTGTGATATTTTTAAACAAAGAGTTTTACACCATTTAGCCGAGTATTTTTATTTTCTGATTCTCTTTAAACCTTATTCAGAGTTCAGTAGGACATTTTATACAGATTTAAAAAAAGAAAATTATTTTCAAAAGACGTAAAACAAATATAATTTTGACAATCATTACACACATTTAGTTTCTTTTTCAGAAACTTTTAGAAATTCTTAAAAAAACCTTCCCTGAGCTATTAGCAAAAAAATACTTTTCTATTGTAAAGTTACGCTTGCTTTAACCATAAATGTGATTAACTTACTTCGGAAATAAGAAAAACACAACAAAATGTGAAATTACTTACTTCGAGGCATTCGAGGTTCTTTTATGTATTAAATATATATAATGTATATAATATATACATTATATATACAATATAATGTATATATATAATATATACATTATATATACTGTAATAAATACAATCATTATTTATAAATTAATATAATATATAGCCAATGTTGACAGCGTGACAGATATGACTAAAGGTTACCTTTGAATAAGCAATATTTTTAGCGTCACGTTTACCGATGAGAAACAAAAACATAAATATTAACAATTCATAATAATCTGATCGTAGGATACCATAAAATTGCATTTACAACTTGAGGTGAAATTTAAAAAAAATGAGATTTGGAAATATCTTAGGTCACTGTGCAAAAAGAGTGGAGAAGCGCGCGCTGCCGCAATTTGAGCGTCAGTCAATCAAGGTTACTCACTGGACGCCTGCACGAAAAATATCAACTTCAGAGGCATCAGCTCCTTATGCCGGAAGTCCTTGCTGATCCTTCTGAAGCAGCTCTTCAGCATTAACATCTTGGCGTGTCCTCGCGTGTGCGCGTGCACAGTTCGCGGGCGATTAATTGGTCGTGAAGTATTCAGTCTGTATCGTGCACATTTCCGTCGCGCGCGCGCACGCGAGCAAACGAATCGTCACCGCTCACCGCTTCTCTCGTGTCTCTGCCTGCAAACAATTGTGAAAATTCCGCCGGTACGAGCGATTTTCGAGAGCGAGAGAGCGATGTCTCGCAATCTCGAATTCGAATCATTCGCGATGACACGGCCTCTATCTCTCTCTCTCTCTCTCTCTTGCGCGCAGCAACGTGACCCATTAATTTGGCCGGCCATGCCGATGCAGAAATCCAATGACCGTGGCATAAAACGCCGCTGTCAATACGAATGTCACGACTTTTACATAACGGTTTTATAATACATTCCACGTCGGCGCGCGTACACACCGTGCGTCGTCGTCACTTCCGACGGTGGGATTAAATTCGTAAAAGGTTCGACGGGAGAGAGAGAGAGAAAGAGAGAAAGGGAGCGTGCCGACATGTACAAATATTTATCCTCAAAATCGATTTGCCGCAATTGCTCAGGCGCGAGTCATCGTTGTGTTAATGAAATTACGATTGGATTAATCCGATTTCGCCGGTGTGTCGAATTCGTGTGCGATTTCGTGTCTGAGCGAATAGTTTCGCGACCGAACGATTTTATCGCTGTTTCTCTCCCCACAACGCACCTCTTCTATCCTCGTGAGTGAACACCTTGGTATCGTTCTTATATCGCGAATTACGAGACAGAGCATACAATAATTAACGCGAAATTGCCGGTTGTTGTTAGCGTTGAGAGAGGAGACCATTACCGTTCTAATTGCATAACTCGTACATCGACGGACCTCGCGGAAGTGACCGAGCATTAACCATTTGCCTTCATCTCTCTCTCTCTCTCTCTCTCTCTCTCTCTCTCTCACTCTCTCTCTCTTGAATTGGTTCGAAAATGAATCACGACTTCTCGAAAATGTCTCCGTGGAAAATAATGTCTACACTGAAAGAAGGATTTGGTAACGAATACTAGAATTTTGTAAATACTTGCAGATCAAATATTTGATTGCTGCAACCAAATAATTTAGTTCCGTACGTTAAATATATAATATAGAGAACTACTAGTATTGTGTATACAGTATACGGAAACAAATTATTCGTTTACAGTAATCAAATATTTGGCAAATATCGACACATCGACGAAATCGGATTAATACGAGCGCGGTTAATCGTCACAAAATTGTATTAACACGACAATTACTCGCGCCTGAGAAATTGTCTAAGAAATCGATCTCGAGGATAAATTTTAGTTAATTATTAACAAATACTTTTTTCGTCGCGCTCGCGAAACTCGCAGACCGCGAAGAAACGTCAACGTTAGAAACAACTAATGAATTCATCCAGCGTGTTTCTAAATACCTCAAATATGCGAATACTCGAAAGTCACTGCACGCATTAGCTCGACCCAATGAATTAAAATATTGTTTCATGCTGTTTCATCGCGCATCTACATTGAAAAAGGCATTAGGTAACAATCACCAAGATTTGGTTAAAGAGTTTAAAGTAATTTGTTTGATTACTGCAACAAATTATTTAGTACTTTATTTGCATATATTATATATATTTTATATATTGTATATAGCATATGATATTATAGTACAGTATATGCGGTATTAAATGATTTGGTTACAGTAACTAAATTTATTTGAATCGATTTAATTGAAATTACTTAAACAAATCTTGGTAATTGTTACCAAATCGTTTTTTCTATATTTATAAGCGTGCTCGACATCGATACTTAAGATCGGCGAATTTAAATGATTTCGACGATTTCAAAATTAGATATTCTTCGACATTTTTCATCCAAATTGCACAGGTTGAAAAAACGTTCCTCCGGAAGGACACATATTATTAGGTGCTCGAATTCTCTCTGTTGACTAATAAAGGTCAGCACTTGTGCTATTTTAACATGGCCGAAGGTGACTGTTGATGTATATGAAAGTACTGTTAATAGGTTTTAATAATTAGCGTGTGACATTAGACCGTAATGCTAAGAATACAATTTTTTATTGCATTAAAGATGTCTGGTTTTGTACCAAAAAAGAGCATTTGCCGGAAGCATTACTTTTCTACTTTAATCTCAAGAAATCTGCTGCTGAAAGTCATCGTTTGCTAGTGGAAGCTTATGGGGAGCATGCTCTATCTGAAATAACTTGCAGAGACTGGTTTAGATGATTCAAAGACAACGATTTTGACATGAATGGCAAAGAGCGCCCTGATCAGCCGAAAAAGTTTGAAGATAGAGAATTGGAAATATTACTGGAAAAAGATTCATGTCAGACGCTCAAAGAGTTGTCGGAAACACTAAATGCCAATGAGTTAATCGTTAGCAAACGTTTAAAGACAATGGGAAGGATTCAGAAGCTGGGAAACTGAGTCCGACATGAATTGAAAGAAAGAGACATTGCGAAACGTTTAACCATTTGTGAATTATTGCTTCAAAGACAAAAACGGAAGTCGTTTTTGCATCGAATTTTGACTGGCGATGAAAAATAGATTCGTTACAACAATCCTAAACGCAAGAAATCATGGGTGCGTCCAGGCGAATCATCAACGCCAAAACAGGATATTCATGGAAAGAAGGTCATGCGTGCATTCGGTGGGATCAAGTCGGTGTAGTGTATTATGAGCTGCTGCAATCGAGTCAAACCATCAATGCTGAACGCTACCGACGACAATTACTCAATTTGAATCGAGCACTCAAAGAAAAACGCCCGCAATACGCCAAAAGACATGACAAATTTATTTTTCTCAATGTTAAACCACATGTTGCAATACCAGTGAAGGAAATCTTGGAGGCACTTAAATTGGATGTCTTATCCGTCCCATTCACTAGACGTTGCTCCTTCAGATTACCATTTGTTTCGGTCGATGCAGCATGGCCTTTCTAAGAAGCACTTCAGTTCTTTCGAAAATATAAAAAACTAGCTCGATGACTGGATTGCCTCGAAGAAACTTGAATTTTTCTACTGCGGAATTCATGTGTTACCCGAAAAATGGGAAAAGATTGCAGCTTCCGGAGGACAATACATTGAATAAAATATAATATACCATTCTTTTGAAATAAACATGAGCTTTTGTAACAAAAAACAGCGAGAATTAATTCAAGCATCTAATATTTTGCGTCTTTTTCTAATCATCTTCTTTAACCGCGAAAATTAGTTGTGTCAATAATGCAGGATGAACACGTTCTCCATTCAAGGTTCGACACATGCTACGGACTAAAGGTTACGAACGTACGGAGAATCTTTCGGAAAATGTTTATGGTCTCATTAACTACGAACGTTTATGGTCTCTGTAACTACGAACATTAAATAATTACTGGTTACGATAAGGAAAAAAATACACGTGAAAAAGAATATACAAGAGCGGCTTCGACTTTGGTAGTACCGACTTATTTCAAGGCTTTTTTGTTTTCTCGTCGCAATCATCTTGATTAATGATAATAATAATAATAATAAGTTTATTATTATATAAAAGAAGATTATAAAAATATGATGTTAGAAGTGAGAAAACACACGCTTAAAATTCGTACGAAATATATTGAAATAAAAAGATTTGTCTATAAAATGATACTTGTGATCGATTGAGAAAGAGAGAGAGAGAGAATGGGAGAGGGGAGGGGGACGGGATGGAAGGGTGGAAGGGAGCGAAAGAGAGAGAGAAAGAGAGAGAGCTAACAAGAAAGGTTGCGTGTCATATTAATGTTGATATTTATCGATTATTAGAATAAAAGAAAAGTTTTCAGAACATTTCATAAATGTGCCTTCAATCGATCGTAAGTGTCAATACACGTGTCCTTTTATTTCAAAATATTTCGCAAGAATCTTGCATTTTTTAATTTCTAATATCATAAAACCAAACACTTGCAATGAGAGACTAATAGCTTTATTTTGTACATTTTAACGACATTGTTGTTTGCGCAGCTTTTCTACCATATATTATACCTGCGAAACGACAATAAGGATACTATCGTTAAAAATTACATAAGGCCTACAGAACTTTTAAATGACCTGTTATTCGTGACGATACATAAAAGAAGGAAAAATATAAATGAGCTTTGATTTAACTCAAGATTTAACTTATATAAGACTTTTATTACATAAGACTTAACTTATCGCTACAGGGGTCGAAAAAGGAAGAGTGAGAGAAGGGAGAAGAATCTGCCTGATCAAATCTCGTAGGTATTCTTTCACCTAACGCGAGCAATAACACACATATCGTCTTCTCTAAAGTGCGAGCATTACGTCTTGACTTCCGTGACGCGTCGATCGTGCCTGCCAATACGCAATCTCGCGCGAAACGGTAAAGACTCAAGAAATGTCACACTGCGTCCATGCCGCAATTGGTTTTCAAAACAATCTGATAAGGCAGGTCTCGAGCGTATAATCGAGCGGAATAGCGCTTACATCGCAGCGTCGAAGGTGATACGGTGCGTCGCTTTATCGTTTCCATCATGTTATCGGCGCGAATTCTTTTTGCATTGCAAAAATCACAACAACGGACCGGCTGACACATAACAAAAAGTACACCGACTGACGTTGAACACAACGAGAACGTACGAATTATCGTCGCGGAAATGAATATTCCAATTAATATATTATGCTAGAATGTTATTAAAAAAACGAATTATCATTTCCGGTTGTTAGCACGTTTCTCGCTTAATCGACGGAGAACGGTGGAATAATGTGTATTCATACGTAACAAAAATCCTTGTGAGTGAAAATGTGTATTTATCTGACGTAAGGCAAAAATAACTCTATCGATAGTACGCATAATGAGCCGCATCCATTATGTCGTTACAGGAAAAACCGCGTTGTTATCGAATATTTATGTACGCCGTTTGATTACTTTTCGTCGTCGTACTCTACATTTTATGCGGGAGAATGCTAATCGTGCGATTGAAATAGACTGTAATGCATGAATCAATTACGACTTTCTTCTCGGCTTGTGTGTAAAATATTTGCGAGAGCGAGAAGAATAGAGAAACACGACGATTTTTACAACGTAGTGACTTTCCGAAAAACGTATTCTCTCAACGAATTCCCAATATTTTTGTGCAATAGTCTCTTCAACGATCGATGAGACACGACAAAAAGACATTTAGACTCAAGTCAGGTTTAGTATTCAAGGTCAGGTTACTGTTACCTTCTAGTCAATCTCTCTCTGGGAAACTTACTGAAAGAAACTTACGAATTAGTAATTCGCGTTTTAATACAATGCTACGAATAATTAATATAAAGATATTATTAATATACAATCAATTATACGTATCAATTAAGGTACGATTCGTTGACGATAGGTGTGTAGCATCAGTGGTTCTTAACACGTTTTCTTTACATTGAAAAAAGTGCTACATTCAAGTAAATATTTGCTAAGTTTTTGCTATTGGAGTAATTATTTCAACTTAAATTAAGTAAATATTACTTGAATGTAGCACTTTTTTTCTTTCGGTGTGCAACATTCAAGTAATATTTACTTAATCTAAGTAAAATAATTATTCCAACACTCCTTGGCAAATATTTACTCGAATTAACATTTTTCTCTTTCAGTGAAACAAGAACTTAAATTGAAAAAAGGATTTGATAATAATTATTAAAATTTAGTAAGTATTTGCCAATCAAATACTTCATTACTGCAATCAAATAATTCAGTTCCGTGTGTACATTGAGAAAACAAATTTATTTGTGAAATATAAGGTTTGTTTCAGATGTTAGAAATAAACGTTTATTTAAATACGGCGAAATAACATTTTTTTCCTAGCAAATAAGCCAACTGATAAGAAAGCTTAGATATATTTCGCAAAAATATATATTCCGTCATCATAGTCCAATTTTAACTAATAAATATAGAAAGAAAATGTCACAAGAAACATTTATTTCGCAAAATTTCAATTTCTTCTACTCAGTATACTGTAGTTCTGTAGTACTATAGTTCCGTATATTCTATATTTAGTATACTCCGACGGAAATTAATATAAATTAATTTAATATAATATAACATTAAATAGTATACGGAAGTGATAATAAAAATAATATTAAATAATATATTATAGTAGTATACGGAAATAAATTATTTTATTGCCACAATCAAATATTTCGTCGGGAAATATTCACGGAATTTTAATACTTATTAGCAAATCCTTTCTTTCACTGTGCCCATCGATGAGTTCGTTTTTCGCGTCTTTTTCAACGTTGTATACGCGTAAATCGCGTTGATGGCGGAGGTCACACGAAATGTCATACAATATAACTTACTTGTTTGCGAACCGCCCGATATCTTCGAAATTACAGTTTAACGAGATATCGAACTAATTCTGATCGGACGACACTCGGTTTTGCCTCGAAGCTCGCGAGTAAAACGGCTCGGAGCGCACACCGACGATACCGCTTGGGCGGTATTAATCCGCAGGATAATAAATGAGAGAGGACAAGTTCCTGGGAGAGGGAATCGAAGTAAAGGGAAAACTCGGCACACCTTTCTGGCTTAAGATAAAGTCGGCTATATCGCGGAAAAGAAGCGATGATCCCTAAAAAATGACCCGACGGATCCGCACGGCGCGATGTCGAGCGCAATACTGGCACTTCGCGCAAGGTAGCGACGCCGAGAGGAAAGAGCGCGCGTATATTCCAATACACCGATCCGATCTAAGTCAGCGACAGTCGCGACGCATCGCCTCGCGAAGATGTATGCGGCCGAGGCACATTCCCTTCGCCGGTGTACTGTATCCTCGCGGTGAGAACCGAGCATCCTTGCTTTCGGGACGAAGCCGCCCGTTCTCATCTCTGAAAGCGGTATCGTTCGCATAAGTACATCCTGAATATCGCTGATGTCAAATCGACACGTGCTCTCTCGCGCACGCATCTAAAAATACGAGATGCAGATAGGGACTGACGTTTTTACGCAATTCCCCCCGCGCGAGCGGCGAACAATACAAAGCGCGCGAGAAATTCCGGGCGTCTTTCTCTCTCTCATTCTCTTTCTCTCGCTCGCCGCCGGCCCGATGAGAACGGACTCGTCCTCTCACGGGATTTTATAATAACATCACCGACGCCGATGTGCTGCAAACTAAATCCTTGACACGCATCATTGTGCCGTTATTAAGCCCCGGTAAATCCTGTAGCGGCGAGTCGTCGAGGTAGATGATCACAGCGTCGTGTGACGCGACGGCGCCCGTCGACGCGCTAAATTATCCGCGAGGAAAAGCTTAACGCTCTTCGGCGGAACAACCGGCCGGCCGGTTACTAAACAATTTGAGCAGCTGCAAAAAGCTTAGATAGCCGGCTGCTTGACCGCGTGCGCGTCGCACGACACACCGCGCGGATATCGAATGTTGTCGATCCGCCGGGGGGCCGCGGGAGGACGCGTTAATAAGCATGTTATCGTTGAGGTAATTGGTCCATAAAATCATTTTCTTCTCTTTAAGAACCTTTAAATTTCAGCTGCATGCACTGAGAAAAATATTTCTTCGGATTTAATCAATTCTATCGCATCCAAACAAATTTCATCATTGGCATGCTCCAAAAGAAGCTAATGTTTCGATTAATAAGTGCGGTTGTTAGACTTTTCAACGAATACGTATCTTTATCTTAAATAAAAAATTTGTTTGAAGCGAAAAATAATTTTCTTATAAACAAATTACTTGTTTCATCTTATATATTTATTGTAGCCAAATAATATTTTATTTAGTCGAAAGATATTATTTCAAATAATAACGTTTTTTCTGTTAATAATAGAGTTTTCTTGAATGAGACAATCAAGTTTTTATTCAAACAAATAATATTTTGTATATGTCATTTCTATGAAATAAATTTTAGTCAAATAGAAATATTGAATCTGAAGAAACCTTCTCTGTGTGTTAATGAATGTACTACCTACACGTCTGAAAAGTTTGAAGAAGGTTGACCATTCGGAAGCTAAGATATTCGCAACTAAAAGCGATTCTTTTTACACGTGTTTCTTAAAGTCAAATAGGAATATTCTATGAATATTCTACTAATATTTATATATTTATAGATGTATTCATAGATATTACATATTCATCATACAAGATAGCCGAAACTTTTTTCAATGTGAAAATGGGACGAGTTAAACTAAACAAAAAAGTCCTCTCCCATTTTGCAATCATGAAAAATTTCGAATTGTTAATGATGGAAAATGGAGATTACCTTCAATTATAATTCAAAAATTTACTTTTTATTTGCAAAATGTTAGAGAATTTTTTTGCTCAGAGTCGCTCGTATCTAGCGACAGGTTCACAGTTCGAAGTTTAAACTTCGCACTAGTGTCTGCTGCTATGTACAATAGCTGTCGTATACTTGTAGATTAGACTATCTGAACAAACAATTCTGTACTATCTCGCAAATAACACGCAAATTTTTACTTAGCAAGTTATTACTTAGCTTTTCTTAATCATTAATAATTCGCAATTTTGCGGTTATTTACATAATAGTAGAGGACTTTTCTATTCAGTTTAACCCGTTCTACCTTTACACGAGCGATTGGAAGAAAATTTTTGGACACTATATATGTCCATAATATGCTTTTAACATATTCGAATGACCTACTATATAAATGTTCTATAAATGTGCATAGAATATTTTATCAGATATTACAAATGTGTGGTAGAATCCCTGAGACTAAAAGACACATGAACGCAGTCTCACGCGTGCGTAAATAAACTTTACGAATTTTCTAAAGAAATTATTTTCTAATACAAATATACGTATCTTTCTGCTTACAATATTTTATGATATATTCATGGAATATTCGATTCAAATATTCTGAGACTAAGAACATTTATAAAAAAATTCATAAAATATATTTTGTGCTGGAATGTCTCATTTTTAACTTCTACTTTTAATTTCTTTTAAACCACATTTTAATAGAAAACTACACTGTGATATTAAAGATTAATATAGAGATTTCGCATATATATGTAAAAATTTCAGAATTATTGACCATCTTATTTTGAAAATATAGCTGTAGGAAATTTACAATTTATAATAATACCCGCGGTATACATGTATGTACATATTTATATATTTATATATCACTTTCTATTATATATGCACCTCTATTAGTTCACAATTGATATAAATAAAGCATTAATAAGAAAAATACAAAATAAATAATATCGTCGTGTATAATATTGTGTGTATATATTTGTCTTAATTTCGCGCCCAAAATTAATATTTATTACTTAAAATTATTCAAAATTAATATTTATTACTTAAGTAGTTAAAGTTATAGAAAAATATTTTTTCTCGGTAAACAATAAACTTAATATCGCCATTAGAAGTTACGCAGCAGCAGCTCCATAAACCAATTATCTTAAAAAAGTCAAATTATTGGGTTGATGTTGAAGGTTCGTCCGGTTTTTTCATCGCAAAGTACATATAACATCCCACGAGGACATCCACGTAATCGAGTCCACGTAAGTGAGTCGATTCCACGGATGTCGTCATGAGGTATTTATTTATTTTAAAATACAATCAATCAATTAAGTATATTCGCCACTTTGTGAAATGACCTGCCATCTCTCCAATGCTCGTGGAAATTCCGGGATTGCTGAGCGAAGGCACGATTGAGAAACGGAGAAACAAACTTTTGCATCGACGCGATGTATCATCAATTATGTAACTTCATTGTTGATTTTCGAAGGCTGAACGAACGAAGAAGCTTGTCCACGCGTCCGCCCGCGAAAAGGACCAAGCATCGAAAGGATCGAGGAACATTAATCGTCGCGAGCGCGCGCGCGCGCGCGAGAGTTCGGTGTCGGAATAACCGCGTGCCGAAGTGGAACTTTGCGAAACTAGCTCCGAGTTACTTCAGAGGTTCCCCCTTTCTCCGGAAACCCTCGCCCGCGCTGGACATATCCGAGAGCGAAATGCAAACTCCAGCGGACGAAGGCACGAACACACACCTGGGACAACTGTACAATCGCCACGCGTAATCGTACACCAGAAGAGTGAAATATAAGGAGAATACTCAACCAAAAAGACAATCACGCTATCCGCTTTCGATCGCACTTGCCAGTATTTACGCGTGCGAGGCGCGCCCTCGAGGGAATTATAATGTACGACGAAGAACGGTTATTATCGGCTTTTATCCTCACACTTGAATATTCGATTTGCCGCGGTAATTTACACGCTGCAAGTCCGACGAATGTCGACGCTCCGTCGGAAAGATTACAGAAGTTTCGCAGGTGCGGATACTTGGCAATTCAAAGCAACTCAATGACCTTTGCATTTTTCCCGATAAAAAAGACGATGCAATAGCCTGTCCAAGTGGGACGGCGTGTTGGGTTATCGGTTATTGAAATATTACGTCGACGCGTTGGGGAGGATATTAATTAAGCGGGAAAACACACACGTGTAGGCTCGTCCAAGTAACGACGAGAATGAAAGTGTCCGCCCGTCGATCTTGCCGATGTCAGGCGACATCGTGCTGAAAAAACGCGTCGTATATATCGAATGATAGAAAGTACACCTGTGTGAACCATTAGACATGCGGTTTCAAACATGTGCTACGAAAATGCCCGTTCGGCCGATTAACGATCAAAACAATTCAATTATAAATTTTCCTCCCATAAAAATTGTAAAAGTCGCTAAAGGAGATCCGTTCGCCAGTCGTTGAAATCGTGACCGATTAAAATAAATATCGAAAGTATCGGTATTTTTATTCAAAGATTACTGGAGCCTCAGGAGTTGGCATTTTGTTTATCAAAAAAATGTTTATTTATACGTACAAAAGTATAAAAATATTCTGAACGCAACAGCGCGATACATGTTATGTCGCAATACACACATACACACACACTCACGCTGCAATTCACAGTCATTCAGATTCCGTCAAGTATCTTGAAGAAATATTCCACCTGGAAAAAGAAACCCAGTTTACGAATACGATATTCATATATGACAGATATAAGTCTACGCATTTACCGTATAATTTCAATCAGTTAAACAAATATATCAATTATACAAATATAGATCAGAATTTCAATTACTTCCAATACGCCGTCCTCAGGCAGGTCGGAACAGTGCACGGCGTTTTGTGCCTTCGTTTTTCCGTACTTGGCTCTAAGTGTACCTGGTCTGATTTGTCGCGCAATATCCTGCAATAAGTCGGATAAGTGTGTCAATAACGCAGTGAGCGAGGGAATTAAAGTGATACTTACCGGATCCCTTGGGCCGCATAAATTCCTGAAATCGGCAATTACGTTCTGACCTTCGTCTTTACGACTCACTTCCATAGCGATACACGGACCAGAATGTAATTCAGTTACCATTGCCTGTAGCAAACATTTATGAAAGTACTTCCTCCTTCGAACGGAAACGATTATACGCGTCTGTGTAAAAATCACAAAGAGAATGAAGACGTACATTGTACTCGGGAAGGACGCCTTTATAAATCTCTAGAAATTCCTCTGCATTAATGTGATTCACGTAAAACTGTTGCACTGCGGTAATTGTGTAGCCTGCTTTTTGAATGTCGTCGATAATAGCACCTAAATAATGACGCTTAAATTTTATTAAACGTACATATTAAATGTATATAAAGTGTATTAAGTGTATATAAAATTATATTGTATAAATGTATGTAAAATGTATTAGATGTGAAAAAAATTATGTTAAATGTATATGTTCAATTTAGAAAATACAATAATATGCTACGAATTGTGTATTTCATCCTCATACATTACACACAAAGTTGTTCAACTTACCAGCAAGCTTCGCTTGTACCGCATGTGGCTTAATAATACAGCAGGTGCAATTTTGTAGAGTTGCGGTATTCTTTGGTCCTTTAGTCTTGCTTTTCGGGTCGGGAAAGAAATATTGCAATTCCTATAAATACAAACCATGCATAATATAGAAATATATGCTTTTAGATTAACAACTATGTATTAAAATAAAAAAAAAAGACTCACTCGAGTTGCTCTCTCAACATTCTCGGATCCATACACAGCGTTATGTATCTCGTCCTTCCCGTAACAAACTTTTAGTGAAGGCTTTGCAGTTGAACAAGCTTGCTTGCTATCATCAGGTCCTGCCAATTCTTGCCAGCTGGCTATACCATGTTTTCCTAACAGTTCCAAAGCAACGACAGGGCCAGAAGTGAGATAATTTATAATACATCTAAAAGAATGTATACAATATCCGAAATTAATCACTAGAAAATAATAATCACTGAAATAAAATATTCCCATCATATCAAATTTAACTTACATTTTGTCAACTGTATCTTTCATAGGATAATATTCTGTAACTTCATCTGGAGTTAATTTCATCATTTTCATATTTACAATTTGGAAATTATGATCTATAATCATCTTCAATATTTCACCCATTTTGTCGATAACATCTGGCTTTAGAAGAACAAAAACTCTAAAGAAATAGAAAAAACTGTGTTATTCCAGCATTAGAAAGCTTACGTATAAGATTTTTAAGATAATTCATATATATATATTACTTTTCCATATTTGTCTGTAATTTGTTCTTGGTATAAGTATCCGCGTAGCCTGTAATTTTCATATTCCTTGAAAATATTGTCACTATAGCACCCACATGAATATCATCGGCTTTGATACCTTCACATCTTGTTCTTTTTAGGAAAGTTTTCCTTGTCCTTAAGTCAAACTGAAACATAAGAATTATACATGGTTACAAGATAATGT
>NW_014555637.1:40000-58579 GCF_001313825.1 Dinoponera quadriceps
GAAACATTTTGGAACATGTAAAGGAACTAAACATTTTTTGCACTGCCACGTTGTTTCACTTCTTATGTTGTTTTTTACGCACACGCAGCATCTCTTTGTAGGTAATTTCTTTTTATCAGTCGAGGAAATATGTTCCGGGAAATATGCCCAACGTTTGACCTGTAGCCGAGTCGGGCATTCATTTTGCGACGGTCTGCCACGCTTTGGATAGTTAGGAAGAGACAAATTATATAGCATGTCTTCTGCAATATTCTGCAATATAATGCTTTTTTATTCTTGGGCCATCTCGAACGTTATAAACAAACAAGAATCGACGCACGAGTGAAGCAACTATATAATCTAATTGTAAACTGCACGGCGTCCGCCGAAAAAAGTGCTTGACAAGTTAGACTCGTCAAAGTCTACAGTGGCCCATGAAATGAATGACGAGTCAGACTCGTCATTGTATGTCAAGGAGTTAAAGTAACAAATCAGTGATAAGTAATTTATTTGATAATGCTATTTTATAGCGTAAATTCTGAACTTTTTAAATCACTTTGATCTTGAGCTTATCTCTACCTCTGTCATTGAACCACGCAAAGAATATTAAAGTTAAGTAGTTCTGTAAACAGAGATACCTGAGTTTGCTGATCATTTAATCGATAAACCATTATGCCTCAAGTTGGCTGTGACATAACATTTTGTGGAATATAATTGAAGATACCGGTGACTGATTTTCCCTTTTCTTCTTATTTGTTTGTTTAAGTTAGTCGGAAAGAAGTCAAAGGATCCAACATAATAAAGGAGTAATATATATCATAGATTAATTTTAAGGCTCTTACATCATCATGAGAACATCCGTGGAGTTAACATGAAATTGACACGGAATCGATTTCCTTAAGTGGATTGTACGTCGATTGTACGTGAATGTTTTCGTCGAGTAGGTGCTCACTGCGACTGTCCTTGTTTAATGACGTCAAAAGCAAGAAAACGCATGCGAAGGATTCTTACATCGTGCGTTCAAATAAAAAGATATACTTACGAAATAACATTTGTGCGATCGATTCAGCATTTGTTAAATTGTCCGAATACTTTTCCTTTATTCGAACAATCAATAAATAGTCATAAAATTAATATTGACACAATCATGAAAAGAAGTTAAAAAGGAAGGTTCCATGTGAAATTAATTTAACAAAGTTAATTTAAACAAGAACAGTCGCAACGAGTACCCAGGAACCTTAGAAAATATATAAAACTAAAGATAATATGTAAGAATACGCATTAAATGTTCAAAATAATGTAATTTCAATGCTTTCTTTTATAATTTTCTATAGATATCATGGGTATGTCGGTTTTAAGCCTCGTTTCTAGAAATGTCAATCTTCAAACATTTTAAAAAAGTTATTCGCAAAGAAATATCTAACTATTTTATAAAACTATCATGTATTTTGGTGTAAAAAAGTTTCTGGTGTGCATCCACGTGCATAAATTTTAATCTTACATCTTCAACAAAATTTTAGAGCCCAAAAACAAAGTGGCATGTCGATTTTGGTGCTTTTTCTTTCTCTATATAGCCCAGTAAGCAAGAAACATTAAATCGATCTTTTAAAACATTGATTTTAAGTGGATTTTATAAACATTTTGATATAATATTTTACAGATGTCTTTAAACTGTTACTCGATAATATTATATTTTTAAATATTAAAATTATGGTATAAAAACATTATTTTAATGTTTCGATCAAATATCGTCAAAATATAGAGAAAAAGGTTTCTTTAGATTTTGTATTTCTATTTATTCGACTAAAATTTGTTTCGTAGAAACAATATATACGAAATATTATTTGTTTGAATAAAAATGTTATCGTCTCATTCAAGAAAACTCTACTATTTAACAGAAAGAACACAATTATTTGAAATAATATCTTTTAATCAAATAAAATATTATTTGGTTACAATAAATAAATGTAATATGTAACAAATCATTTCTTTGTAATAAAATTATCTTTCGTTTCAAGCAGATTTTGATTTAAGATACATATTTGTTGAAAAGTCTAACAATCGTACTTAATAATCGAAACAACAAAATTCTTTGGAGCATGCCAATAATGAAATTTGTTTGGGTGCAATAAAATTTATGAAATCTGAACATATCTTTTTCTCAGTGAAGTATCGTTGTATACGACGTAAAGAACTACATGCATTTAAAAACGATACATGTAAAATCGTTGCAATAACGTTGTGTTAACGATTTCTTGCTTACTGCGAGGTCCACCTTATATTGATCCATCATTGATACGTTGCGTTTTGCGGTTTCAGGGACAAAATCGTAACGGCGTCCTTCGACAAAACCGCGAAGGTCTGGTGCTCGCAGACGGGTCACTGCCTAGCGACCATGTGGGGCCACGAGGCGGAGGTGGTGGTGGCGAAATTTTCACCGACGCGATGCAAGCTCGCGACCGGCTCCATCGACGCGACGTCGAAAATATTCCACGTGGAGACCGGTATTGAAAATACCGCGATGTTATCTCACATAATAGAAGCGCCGATTCGCGTGCGGACGCGTTACGACCGCTCCGAGAGCGTAAGCCGCGAACGTCGAATCTACTACTTCTCGATCTCGCTCATGCGTAGCGCATCAATTTATCCCCTTCGTCCGCTTTGTATCCAATTATCAGGCGGCTCACGGTACAGCGCGGACGACTCCGATATTTTAATTACCCGAGAAGAACGAGACAGCGCCGTCGCTAATTCCGAAGCCTCTCCGCGCCGTCCGGAGTGGCGGCGATTCGGAATGCGAAATGAAATATTGATAATCGCGTTTGATTCCGAAAACGGACGCGCGCGATCCGTTTTTTTTTTTCACCACCGCACGGTGAATGCTCCACTTTAGTCTTTTTAAAGCGGCCCGAGCCGGATCGAACCAAGTCTTATCATTTAATCGTTAGTCGATTGAATAAAACGCCACAAGGCGCCGCGCATCCGAAATGTTTCTCGGTATAAAGCTACCGGGCCGTATTCCGCTTTTATGCGAGAGACACGATTTGGATTCGACAGGTCAGGAGCTGGGTACGCTGAGGGGCCACACGGCGGAAGTTATTGCGCTGCATTACAACGACGATGGAAATCAGATCATATCGGGTTCCTTCGACGGGACCGTGAACATCTGGGATACAAGAATTTTCGCGTGAGCCTCTTTTCCTCCTCACCCGCTTACGAATAAATTTCAGCCTCGAATATACGAATTTATTCGTTACGCGCAAGTAAATCTTCTCATAATTCTACTCATTATTTCCACCTGGTCATTCGAAGTCGAATCCGTCTGATCCTTTCTGATGTAAGCGGCGATGATCGTTTCGACATTTTATTCCGATCACTTCCCTTTCTTCTTTTATCGGCGCTTTTTATCTTTCGTTGCTCGAATATCGAAAAAGTACTTTATGAACATTTACGATATTTTAACTTTTCGAGTGCTACGGACGCGTGTATGGATATCTGACGAATTTCTTCCACTTCTACGTTGAGAGGAAAAATATCCGAAAAATAAAAACATATTTATTCAGTGACTGACAGGAAAATATTTGATATTTGTAATCTATAATCATCACACACTGAGAGAAGAATATAATTATTTTTAAGGACAACAATATCTTTTTTTTATTTTAACCACAAAAATAGTAGTAACAACATGCACATAAAGTTATTGATACTGACACTATAGTAATACTTACTAGAAAAGTTCTTTTAATTATTTTTCTGGTTATAATGAAAAAAAGATATTGTTGTCCCCGAAAATAACTACATTTTTCTCTCAGTGTAGAAAGAATTATAGTAGACAGAACCATTTTTCTAGTAGATGTTACTATGGTATCAGTGATAATAACCTGTGCATACTGTTACTACTATTCTTTTAGTTAAAAAAAGTATAGTTGAGGCAAAAATAACTGTAATATCTCTCAGTATGATTACTAATAATATGTTTTTTAATCTAATTTTTTCATTTAAATAGAATAAATAATCGCTTTTGTGAAAAGTTACAGAAAAGTTAAGGGAATGTATATTCGCTTTCGTGAAAAGTTATAGAAAAATTAAGGGAATGTATATTTTCTATTTGAAAACATGTTCTTTCAAGACAAAAATATATATCCCAGTATGAGTAAACATGTTATTAGTACTCACTGTATATTTTTTTATTTTGTAAATATTTTTTCTCTCATAGTATATACTTTCACCGCAAGTCAGTTATCCACTGTTGCGACGGACAATTATATACATATTCTTTTACGTATTTTGCGACAGTGATAAATCGAATTTCTCCGTTCATCACGTCATGATTTCCCAGAAAGTTATTTCTTCCACCGATTCACTTACGACAGCTCAGAGTATTCCGTCCTCAGCGAACATTTAGCTCTGAGGTCGCTGCGCACTCAAGGAGAGATAAGTTCAACGGTCTCCCGTTTCCTTTCCCCACGGTGCGATACGTGGCCCGATCTGCATTGCTGACTCGCGCCACCTGCGCGTAATTTCGGCGCGTAAAAACGCGGTTACTCATTCAATTCGAACACCTATTCCTCGCGTCACTGCGAGATTCCATTGAGAGCCCGACGCGGCACTCTTGACGGAACAATTGCAGACGTACGAGCGCGCTAATCGGGCATCGCGCGGAATTGTCCAACTGCCTGTACAGTTTCGACTGTTCGCTGATCGCGACGTCCTCGATGGACAAGAGCGCGAAAGTGTGGGACACCAGGACGAACTCCTGCGCGGCTACTCTATTGGGGCACGACGACGAAGTTCTGGATCTCGCTTTTGACAACAACGGCAGGAAGCTGGCGACGGCCAGCGGCGACTGCACCGCGCGTGTCTGGGACATAAGCGGCAACTTCCAACAGCTGGCCCTGATGCAGGGCCACCGGGAGGAAGTCTCGAAAGGCAGGTCTCGTTTTCTGCGAAAATTCGCCGATACGATGTACCTATCCCCCCGATAAACTCCCCCGATCGTGCGTTTCAGTGTGCTTCAGCCCGAACGGGAGTCAACTGCTAACCGCCTCCTTGGATAGAACGGCCAGACTGTGGTCCACGGACGACGGCAGCTGTCTCCAACAACTGAGGGGTCACACCGATGACGTGTTCACCTGTGCATTTTCCTACACCGGCGACAGCATAATCACCGCCAGCAAAGACAACACTTGCACGGTCTGGAGATGACTGGACTGGTTCCAGGTGTGCGGTTAGCTTCTGCTTGTCGCTCTGTTCGTCGCCTACGTCATATACTTTTACGTTATCTAAATATATCGCGTGGAGACACAGGGAAATAATTTGTCTTAAGTCAAGAATAAATACTTTCATATATAAGCAAGAATATTATAATCTTCTTGGGAGACTTTTAGTCTTGATTTTATTGAATTTATATTGATATAAATATTACTTGAACTTAATCCAAGGCTAAAAATCTTGTAAGAAGATTATAATATTTTTACTTACGTATGAGAATATCTATTCTTGATTTAAGATTAATTTTTTTCCGTGTATGCGGAACAAGCTCCCTTATTCTGTAACTTGTAACGAAAATTTCGCTATCGTTAACGTGTCGCGTTGTGCGGTTATTTTGTAATACATTTTGTCCGTGGAAAAATTTATAACGCACCGTGTTATGCTTGTAACGTATATGTTAAAGGTTATCGAATAAGGGCGTAAGGCGATCGGCTCGGTTCTTCGACGAGCGGAACAGGCGGCGAGCGCGCAAGTGATTTTACGTTCCATGATTCCATCGAACAGCGATATGCGTGTGACGATTCTGATTGACATCGGCGGAGATACATCGGTGTTAATCGCGCGTTCATCGTGCAATGAATATTTACTTATGCGAGCGTTATGCGAGCACGGGCTGTTGCCGAGTCATGGATATGCTTATTAAAAAGCATGAGAAGCTAATATAAGCGCCATTTACACTTATCAACGCAGATAATGAGTAAATGAAGAGTAACCACGGTAACAGCAATAGCCACAGCATGTATTTCCGCTTTGAACATTGACAAATCGATAACATTGTCAGACAAGCGTCGCTCTGGATGTTCTCGTTCAATATTAATTATCTGCGACCGATTTAATCAATGTGTGTGCGCACGCTAGAAATGGGCGATACGATCCGAATGTATCGATACATCGTACACACCGTGAATGAAAATATCGATACGCAAAATGTATCGTACGCTTTGTATCCGTATCATCAGTATCGATACTTGAATTGCATTAAAATATTGGATTAAAAGCAAGGAAAGTTATCTTTGATAAATAACGTCGTTACCAAGTCGTTACTGAAGATATTACTGTTAACTTGTAACAGTAATATCGTAATGCATATTAATAGCGCATTACTTATCAACTTGATTAGAAATAGCTATGCTGTATATGTTATATGAATGTAATTAGATGAATGGCATATATTTATGACGATGTTTAAATAATTACGCTAACATTATTTTCTAAATAAAAATGACACATTTTAAATAAAATTGTTTTACTTATGAAACAAATTATATAATTTTGTACAATTATTATTATACGTCTCATAATGTACAAAATGATATAATAATAAATTATATTATTCTGTACATCATGAGACGTATAATAATTTATAATTAAACTCTATAAATGTCAATTTCAAATAGTGAACTGTTAACGAAATGTTTACAAAACGTCGGAAAGAAATCCATAAAAGACGCGGCGCTAATTCGCCAAATCAAATATTTATAAATGTCAATCGCTGAGATCGAGGAATTGTAAAAATAAAAACTGATTTTAAATGATTGTTCGTCAACCTATTTCGCTCCTCGCTCATTATTTTATCAGGTTCAGTTTTTGCTTTAGAACTCTTTTCTTTCGGAAAAACTGAAGTCGCAATTAATGATTTAATTGCTAAGGATTTTAGATAAGTCATCAGAGAGGCAGTCGAATTGGAAAAACAATCGCCATCACAGACGATCAACAAATATCGAAGTTCGGTATTTAAGGGCCGCGTATCGATATGTGGAAATATCTAATATAAAAATATCTAATCGAATGTAATATATCTAATCCAAAAAATAAGACATCAGTACAAAATATCGATATTTAAAGTTTCGATACTGTATCGCCCTTCTCTGGTGCGTAGGCATGTGTGCGTGTGTGTACACCTCGAGGTGTACGTCGTACACCTGTACGTCGCGAACAATTTCGTACAGTTGCTTGTAAAACTGCTGACACGCCGCATTGTTACCTCCCAAATAGGAATCGTCTAACAGCGGCCGCGAGCAACAACCTCACCGCATCTCTCCTCTGAGATGACTCAGTTCGAGGTGCGCGTGATTCCCGATAAGCAACGTAGCGCGGTGTATGTCGGGAGAATGCGGGATATGTAAAAATCGTCGATGTAAACGCGCGTTCTCCGGCCGGAGCCGCGACCTCCAAGACACCGTACCCGATCTGCGATCGGGAGATATGCCCGGGAGATGCCGATGGATGTTTGAACCTGCGCTCCGACGTGTACGTTGAATACTGCGCGGACCCCACTCTTCGAATTCCCCAGTCACCGACTACTTGGACTACCATCGGTTAACCGGCGAGAGTCCAAGGCAGTCTTCTCCAACCGGTGATCTCGTTCGCGCCGGTGTGTGCTTTCACGGAACAAAACACGCGCGTGATGTGTTACCTTCTCGGCGCCTAAAAGGCGGACCATCGGTCGTGATATGGATACCACCTGTCGCGACGGAACAGTAGCTGTAATCGCGCGCTGTGTCGCACCGATCACGAGACCTTGCCATTAGCGGGGTCCAAGTCGCGGCCAATTGGCGTCTTCGACGTATTGCCTAAAATATAGTAAGTATGAAGCGAACCGAAGCGAAATAAAATATAATCCTGCTATAATCTCGTGCCTCTCGGAGTAATAATAACAGCATCTGTAATAATAATCGTGTAAATAGCGCGGAAAGCTACGTGAGATCATAGATAATTTGCTAAATCCTTCTTTATTTATGATGACTTAGTTAGATAGGAGGATTACAGGACTATAAGAAAGGATCACTGTGTGAGTTTCACTCGGTTTTACGCAACGCGTCGGCTATCGGAAGAAGGGGAAGAAGGGGAGGCTTCACGCTCGTCTACCGTGTACCAAGTATAGCTATAATCATTCCTCTTCCTCGTTTTCTTCGTAAGCCTACCGTTACGTTAATTAATTATATAGCGATGTGCGGAACAGAAGAGAGAGAGAGAGAGAGAGAGAGAGGGGCGTGCAGACGGACGCAAATTAATTAACGGAAGCGCCAACGCCGGTATCCATCGGGAGTCATATAATTAGCGTCGCCGAGTCGCGAAACCATCGCGGTGCAACGCGACTCACGGCGATTTCCCGAGCCGTTTTCCTTCCGCCGCTCGATTCCGATGCGCTCGCGCCGCGCGTACGTGCGTGCGCGAAGATTCAGATGAGAGGAGGTTGAGCGATGGCCGGGCGATTCATAACGATAACAACCGCCCATCCCCCCCTCCCCCGCCGACTGTTACGACAGGATAAAACAAATGTCATTACGAGTTCGCGATAAAGCACGAATTTGCGTGAGTCCTCCTTCGTTCATAAATTCGGGGAGAGACGAGCGCGCCGTCGTTTGACGGTGGTATTTTCGTTCGGCCTTTTCAAGAGTAAAGCAACGCAAAAAGCCTCATATAGCAAGGAACGTTAGACAAACCAGTATGAGAGTCTTCACATTTGCCAGTCTCAATCGAATTTCCCGACCACGTACATTGTTTCCACATATTCGTGCATCGTGACTGTTGATCATACGCCGAGGAAGCGGCAAGGTTGCCTGCGTGGAAAAAAAAACTTGGCTCGCGCACTGAGGAAGACTTCAATATTTATTTGCAGAATATAAGGTTTAATTCGCAGAAATAAACGTTTACTTCAACGGCGAAATGAAGTGTTATTCCTAACAAATAAATCAATTAAGGCTCCGGAGTACGCTAGTCGAAATTTTAGAGTCTACATTAAGTTTTCAAGTGAAGAGAACGGAAATAAGTTCCTAATTGTAGCATCAAAGGAACACATTAAGTGCTTCTTTAATGCTACAAAGGGAATTTAGTCCTCCAGAGTCTAAATTTTAATTTTATATTAAGTCTTTAAGTTAGGAAAACGGCAATAACTTCCTCATTTGCAGCATCAAAGGAGCACAATAAAAGATCTCTGTATTTAATGTAAAACTAAGTCAGACTCCAAGTACGACTCAAATTTCGACTCAAATTTCGACTCGGGTAGTCGCTATAACTGTTCTTGTTTATGACGTCAGAAGTGAGAAAAATGCATGCCAAGATGTTTTGCGTTATACTTCCAAACAAAAAGATATGTCCACAAAATGACATTTATGATCGATTCAGCATACTTGTAAAATTGGATATTTTTTTTTACTTGAACAATCAATAAATAGTCGCAAAATTAATTTAACATGGAACTTTCTTTCCTAACCTCTTTTCTCATGATTTTGTCAATGTTAATTTTACAATTATTATTGATTTTAATATTGATATTATTATTGATTATTCGAGTAAAAAGAAATACATTTTATCCTTTCTGACGTCATTAAACAAAGGCAGTTACAGCAACTACTCCTGAATCTTAATAAGAAAACTTAAATATATTTCACAAAAATATATATTCCGTCATTATTCATTTTTTTTAACCAATAAATATCGGAAAAAATGTTACAAGAAACATTTACCTCGCAAAATTTCAATTTCTTTATTTCAGTGCGTTTTGAATTTGAATTTCTGTTATCGGAAGATTAAACGAAAACGGCTACCGTAAACTTTGAAATTTGTGGAAACAGAAAAATTCCTATCGAAGATTTTTATTCAGCCAATTCGGTCCTCAGATCATTGAAAAAAGGATTTGGTAATAAATATTAAAATTTGGTAAATATTTGCCAACCAAACACTTACTGCAATCAAATAATTCAGTTCTGTATACTAAATATATAATATACGGAACTAAATTATTTGGTTATAGCAATCAAATATTTGACCGGCAAATATTTATCAAATTTTAATACTTATTACCAAATCCTTTTTTCAGTGTTTAAACACGGATAAATCGCAGTCTAGACTTGAATTTTCAAAATTTCCAGTCAAATTTGCCGTCACGATAACGGAGATGTCGTTTCTCGTCATTGAATTTTCGTCTGGTCCGTTGCATGAAACAGGATTTTGTGTATATAACACCGATAATTTTGTATATACGCACAAGATGAGCTATACACAACTATAAGAAAGGAAGTGAATTATCATATTTCTCGTCTTATCACATGAAGTGTATGAATAATCATATCAAATCTAATGTAACACTTGGTATAAATTTAGCCATTAACATAGAAAGAAGGCACTAACAATGAGCACTTGACGGTAGAAAATAATCGTTCGCAAAGTGAATATCGTTTTGCTTGATGTCGCTAAATATTTCATATGAAAGTATATTAAAATATTAATAATATAAGCGATATAAAATATTAATAAGCCAATTTTACTCTGCGTGTTAAAGTTACTCCAACCGGTTAGTGCATGTGGGATTTTTTTAAGTGTGACGTAAGGTGTATAGACTTCGTGCGAATGTGACGTGTTATAAAAGTTTGGAAACATTCATGCGATTTTTCTCGCTCCCGAGAGGCATCGGACAGAATCGTAAGAGAAGTAATTAGAAGAGTGGTAATCGGTGCACGAATATAATGCAACGAATCGGGTGAGAAGGACGGGAAGGTTACTAATGGACGAAATCGCGTTGAACTTAAAGACGTTCCGATCGACGATCCTCGCTGTCGCAATTTTGAAGATTCTATTCCGCGAAATTAAGGATACGTACATACACGCGACGCAATTGCGACGAATGGTCTTCCGATGAGGAAGGGAAGGAAAAAGAGAGAGTGACCTACTATGTGAGCCTTGAATTTGATTCGTCTGCAGAATTAAGTCTGAGTACACATTCCGCGCAGGGTGCATAATAATTTAACTGTGATGTCTATTATCTTGTTACTTCGACTGAACGCTATTACGCTTTATTCGCACCTATCAACGATCATCTTACTAAGATACTACAGTGGCATTCAAAAAGACGTGGTAGCACTCTTGACGTCTGAATAAAAGTACATCTTATAGATGCGCGTACGCTCAATAATAATTCATGCAATGTTTTTTTTAAGAAAAACGTAACGATAAAGACTGTCAACTGTGTCGTAAAGATAAAGATATCGATACGCACCGTTGTGACAGTACTCTAAAATTATTTTTTGCCGGACGATATCTTTGTTATTTTTGTTACAAGATATATCATTGCTTTTAGCACGTTGTGATCTTTTAACGATATAATATCATCGCGTGAATTTCGACATTGTAGTCTGTCGACGATATAGTGATGTCGTGATGTGAGCACATTAACGATATATACATACATCTATAATTGAAAATAGATATGTGAAGAAAAGCAAAACGTATTTAGTAAACGTATTTAGTAAGTTAAAAAATATTATAAATATCATGAAAGAACCATTTGGTTGGGTCAAGCATTATAAAGTGACGAATATAGTTATAGACGAAATAGCTGAAATACACAAAAACGTAAATATATTAATTAATAGAACTATGTCCGACGGAAATTTTTCATCAAACAATTATATTATTACATCTTTATAAAATATAGAAAATTTCTTATAGTCCATTATAATTATAATGGATAACATTCAAAGTAAAGTCTACAATGTATTTTATCATATTTGAATCTCGAAAAGCGATATTTATAATTTCGGAGAATCAATATGTCTACGTTTGATTTTCCTTAGTTAGAAAGAAACTACTATGACTGTCTGAAGCAAATAAAAATAAATAGAAAAATTGAAATTTATTATATTTATTAGTAAAAGTATGAATTTTATGATAAAAATCACTGTACTTCAATTTTAATAAGCCCTTTTATATAGGTATTTATTTGCAATCGAAAAGTACTAAATATGAAAAAGCTAAGTATGAATCATAAGTTCGATCTGTTCGAATTAGAAAGCGTGACCTCATACCGATATTTCTTTTTTACAGATGACAACATGACTGGCATAAGCAACTTAGGCTATGATGGCGTCGAGCCGACGGTAAGTTAGCAATATTAAATAATAAGTTGATAGAGAAACAAATATCATGGAAATATACAGATGGAAATATTATGGCGGTGGAGGCACACTTAAAGAAGCCGTTGGCCGAAATTTTTCGGATAATCGAAATTGGAATAATTGAATTTCAAATATACCGCGCGTGGTTGTAGGAGCAATTTAAACGCTCAGGCCACGTGGAGTACCCAGAGGGAAGACGGGACTGACTCATCCGGCTTTTCGTCTCGTTGCTTTCCACCCTTTTGATTATTTTACGGGGATACATTGAACGTGATACGCGGCAAAAATCGTGCAGGTCATAAATGAGAATATCCCCGTCTGTACATGTATACACACACACACATATATATATATATATATGAGGCTGTGCATATGGAGAGTACATCATTGTTCCCGGTCTCTAAACGCCGTATCCCACCTTTTGCAAACTTAAACCCCCGTTTTAATCTTGTGAACGATAAGCCGGGAATACGCCGTTCGTATCCTTTCGCGCGGCGTCTCGAAAGAATAAACAACCGCGAGATATCCCCAGCGCGTTTCACCTGCCCCGGCGGTGTTTGCGCTCGCGAAAATTTGCATTCGCCGTACGCTGGAAAATTTGCATAAGTATATGTAAGGCGAAGCTGCACCGGTAGCTGCGGAGATATTGTCGCAGCTTTCCTCCGAACGTGGATATACCCGAGTACCGCGATATATCGATAAAAAGCCGCACGAATTACCTATTGTCGTGTTTCTTTCGCGCTTTTACGTAATGCTAGCCGTGATGAAAGCGAGCTTGGAGCGTCGACGCATGAGTTAACCCTGACTCGGCCCCGGTCGTTTAACATTCGCTGTAATACTTCGACAGTCGCTCTCGCTGAAAAATCGGAAGAACGCTTTTATTTTTCTTCGATAAATCGCCGTGCGCGCCACGTGTTTACGCTGGAACAAAAATATCGGTCTCTCTTCTCTCTCTCTATCTATCTATTCCTCTGTTGAATTTCGCATTCAGCGTCTGTGCACGATATCATCCTCCGTGGCTGAATCGATCGAATCGTCCAGGCGATAGTTAATTTCGCGGTTCTGGTTTTTGCGGTCAGCACCCGTGGACTCGGCTGCGATTGAACGGTTAATTTTGGAAATAAACACGCGGAAGCGAAATAAAGATTTCGCCGGACGTATTATCAGGACGTATGTAGTGTACGTGTGTATCGTTGAACTTTCCGCGATGTATCCATCTTTTCGCAATGAGACGCGCGCGTAACTGTGACGGTTGAAAATAACAATGAAAACCGGCGGAGTGTGCCTTTTTTTGTCGCTCTCTGCCGATCGAAAACCTGACGGCGCACTTGAATACGACGGGACCGACGAGGGACAGGCAAGAAAAGAGAGGGAAAGAAAGAAGAGAAAGAATAGAAACAGGTAGATAGATAGATAAAGATAGAGATAGAGATAGAGAGAGAGAGAGAGAGAGAAAGAGAGACCGGTTTCGCTTTTCATTTCTATTGTGCGATGCTTATTTTCGGTAACATTGCTCGCGCGAACGAGACGGACGTTTTGTGCTGGCTTAAAGCACAGAGAAAGCGCGATTGCGCTGCAATTACGGGAAGTAGCGCTGCGCCATGACGATGAAAAAATGTCGAAGGGAAAAATAATGGTGGAAAAGGGAGGGGGGAGAGAGACGCGGAAAAGCGGAAATCGCGGCGTACTTCGGCATTGTCTCAATTAATGGGCCGTGCTCGAAAGCTCGAAGAACTGTGAAAAAGGAGAAAGAGGGAGGAAGAGGGAGAGGAAATAGGGCGAGAGAGAGAGAGAGAGAGAGAGAGAGAGAGAAAGTGGCGTCGCGCTCACGGTGTGTGACCTCGTCGAATAATCAGTCAATCCACAGACGATACGCGCGGAAACGATTTTTGTTCGTGTGCAGTACGGTTGTGGAAGAAGTGCTCCCCGGTTTCCACCGATTTTTGCGAGATCGTGCAATTACACTCGAGCAAATATTTTTCGCACGGTGTGACGCGCGTAACACAAAGTTAGAACTCGAAGGAAGCAGTCTCGCGCGCGATAGACCCGGCCGTCTATTCATTCTTCGTTTCTCAATTAATCTTTCCGCAAGCGTGCGCCTTTTTTATCTACGAAAGCGAACGCGTCGTGTAAAAAGTACACCTTGGGATACTAATGAAAACTTTAAATTTAGTTTTTAAAATTATTAGATTAGTCATTTTATCGTAAAATAAGCATTGCGCGAAAAATGTTTATTATTAATTTTATTTACTACCTATGTTTATTACTTGTGTCTTTTATTAATTACTGCAATAAAACGTATAAAAATAATGGGATGAATAAATTTATTACGCATCAGTCTCAGACTATGCAGCTTGACAACTCTCGCAAATTTCAGATGATGATGATGATGATGATATGAATTTACTCGAAGCCTAATCTAGATGGTTTGTAAATAATAATAATAAAAATATGCACAATTATATAAAAAAAACTATACTTATGTTGATCTGTTAACTTTCTAATCGTAAGATTGGGGTCGCATCTGATCCTACGCTCTATTGTATTCTTTTTTCATCTAATTAATGTATAAAATGTGTAAAGGGAGTAAATAATACCATGAAACTTCTTCCCCTACTTATTTATAGATGAAGAAAATATAATAAAGTTTACTAATTGACTTTAAATAATTCCAGTGAAACACTATGAAAAACGCTTTGACATTCTGAAAATCTATTTCATTAAAGAGTTAATTGTTGCACTGAAAACAAATTGCTATGTTTAAGTAAATATTTACTAAGGAATATTGAAGTGGTTTATTTGGATTAAATAAATATTACTTAAATATAGCAACTTTTTCCTTTCAGTGAGCTATATTCAAATAATATTTACTTAATCCAAATAAAATAAACTGCTCCAATAGTCCTTATATAGGATTCCTATAGCAAATATTTACTTGAACGTAGCAATTTTTTTTCAGTGTACGGGAGCAGGCGAGCTAGAGAACTTTGTACAGTCGGTCACAGGACGGTTGCAACAGTTTTTTTTTTACATGTTTTTTTACATGTGTACAACACACAAAAAATATGACGAAATGAACCTATGATTTACAAACATGTGCAGTAGATGGTCAGACAAAATTGTTAAAATTACATATACACATATAATTTTGATATATACATATCTAATTTCCAAACTCTTTAAAATTCAAACCACGTTAACCTTGGCAAATCGTGTACACTTTGTATTTCTCTCTATTAAAATTGCAATAGCGCAATTCGACGGTCGACATAACACTAGAGGAATACCTTTGGAAGCCGGGACTGTTAGACAGGATTACATCTTCACTTAGATCCTTTACATAAAACCGGTGTGCGTACACTTCGTACATCTGCGCGCCCGTCGGATGGTTAATATAAAAAGACGCGTGAAGAAGAAGTACGTTTCTTCGCACCGTTCGAACGTCAATATCGGCGGCGGCGGGCGGGGAGGGTGACGAGCGGGAAGTTGAAGACGAGAGAGAGACGAATGGCCAAATAATTGGCATCCGCTTCGTGAAATACCTGTTTGAGTCGGTTGAGTGTCATTTAATTTGCATTAACAAGCTGTTCGGCATATTCACTCGGTACACCCGCAAATCGAGTTACTCCCTGAATATAGTTGTTAGGAATGCACCGGTTACGGGTGCACTGTAAACGCGACGCGACGAAAGTTATCCCGCCCCGGCCGGACGGGGATGAACTTTCCATTAACTTTCCGTCTCACCGTCGCGCGCAAGAATGCAGGCAGTGCGCGTACGGCCGCATTAATTGTACGGTTATTCATTATTGCAGGCGGATTTTAGCATGTCTCGGGAAAGTTTTTCGCACGCACGACGACGGAGGGGACGTTTGCCGTCGGTAAAACGCCGCGAGACAAATACACCGAGAGAGCGAGATTAAAGTGACGTCACGAGATTTACAGGCGTGCTCACGCCGAGAATGTAAAAGCGGTTTACGGATCCGCAAATTTCGCGGAACCCTCCCCGTTCCTCCCCCCCTCCCCTCCTCCCCCTTTAGATTTCCACTGCACGAGGGGTAGTTATCGACTCGGGTGTGTGGAATTTTCCGCGCGACTGCCTCCGAGTCCGTATCCGCCTTTCGAGCTAAAGAGTACCGAAAAGGAGGAAAATCCAAGCGGCAAACAGCACGCTTTATGTCGCACACCGCGAAACGGCCTAACGGCACTCTCCTCTCTCTCTCTCTCTCTTTCTCTCCCAGTGAGAAATCCTCGGCGGGGAGGAGAGAACGTGTCGACATAAAAGAACGTACGAATATCGAAGCTGATGGAGACGCGCGCACAAAGCTCTTTTGAGACACTCGTTCTCATTTCGAGCGACCGAGACGACCGAGCGGCAAAAAGGGAACGGCGACGAAAGTGTATTCCATTATGTGCGAGCATAAGAATCATCGTTGCTTCCGTCGATCGAGGACGGGTAACCATCGCGCACCTTCAAAGAAAGTACGCAACGGAAGCGAGAGATGCGGCAATCATTAACGGTCCCTTCTCGAAAGAAAAAAAAATAAAACAATAAAAATCAAGATGCACGGTCGTGTTATCGAAGTGAGCGCGCGAAGCGAAGGACAGGCGCGAGGCCTGTAAAAAAATAGTTGGTATTATGGTCCCCCATTTTGTACAATAAGTTTGTTAATAATCAATATTTTGGATCAAAAACTTAACGATTACATTCGTTTAAGTTTTGTTCAATCGATCCTAGACTAAAAGTTATGAAATATTTATTACTTAGGACTTATTATACTTAGGATTATTTATAAAAATGTGGCGACTGCACTGCATAATAAGTCGAAGAGAAACAGAGGTAGTAATGTGACTTCTCACTAAAATAGATTTAAAGAATTGTTCTTCTCCATATTTTTAATAAAGAATCTTTATTTAAGAAACATAGTGTTTTGTTACAAATTTATTCAAAATAACTCTTAAAAGGAACAACAATGAATATAACCGTGAATTTTTAACAGATATCGATTTGCTTGTCAGAAGGTAGATACAAATTGTCAAAAGTACAATTTCTACAAAACGAGTAGAGTTTTAAGCTCAATTAAAATTATTGACTTGTCGAATAACTACTTTGACAAGAAAACCTCGAAAAAGAAGCCGTATTAAATTTATTTTAATAAAGGGCCAAGTTAATAAATGCTACGGTATTGTTTAACTTTGCATAACTTGAGATGTATACATCAGAATAAAATATGAATTGAGGAAGAATGGGGCCTGAATTTAGGAAGAATGAGGAAATATGTGTAATTAAATACTAAAATATACCTTAAAAACGCTTCGAAATGTTCGAAATTAAAAATGCACTAAAAAATGCCGGATATTATGTAATGGCATATTATCGCCGCTATGTAATGGCGGGCTACTAAACAAGTGATTTCATAAGTAATCACTAAAATTCGTTATCTAATAGCGGGGATATCAGAGGAGGCGATTATAATATCATCTTCTCCTCTATATTTACACAACAGCTTTAGTTGAACAGAGGTAGCATCAATTAATCGTACTGCTGTAACGACTGATCTAATTGAGCTTTGAGTGATTTTTTCAGCTCGATCGATATCTCCGAGTTTCATTACATGAGAAAACTGTCTTCATTTTTGCCTCTACGCATACCACGATATATCACGATATATCACGATACATCCCGCGAGTTGTATCGAACGTCTTTTTCCATATGCGCGATATCTCGCCGCGACTGAGAGAGCGAGATCGGCTGTAAATCACGACTAACGTCACGTCACCGTGCAAACCGAAACGATGGGTCGTCCGTGGACCGACGACCCCGTATTTTCCCAATCAACCTAGGTTATACTCCGTGACTCGCATTCGTATAAGGGGATTAAACGTCAAGCGCCTGTTAAGAGGCGGAGACGCATCGATGCGTCGCGTTCCCGAAAGATTCTCGCGTTCGGCGAGAGTAACGAGGAGAAACAAGAGAATACGTACAACCAATCATGGCCCCGGCCTTCTCCGTGCGGCGATAAGATCTCGCGTGTAATTTTCCGGCTCCTCAGGTTAGTAACGATTCGAGTTTCGGAAAACAAAAAAAAAGAGGACGGTGATAGAGGAGGGAGGGGGGAAGAAAAGGAAGTTACACTCGCCTGGCGTTATGAAGATCGGCGCTTTTCGCTCTTCGGACAACAAATTACAAAATTATTAAAAGCTTCCTTTGAGTCTCCGCCGTGTAACTCTCGCTTGAACTCGCCCACGCCCTCGAGCATCGACACGAGCCGTTGTTTGTCTACTGTCATTGGCGTCGCGATGTGGTACGGCGGTATGCGAATAAAAAATCGCGCGATACGGAAACACTCCCTCCGCGCTTATTTTCTTTTTTTTTTTCACAAAAACCCGAACGCGTTCATCGTCCGATATCTCCTCCTCGCGGACGCGGGTG
>NW_014555637.1:58596-90767 GCF_001313825.1 Dinoponera quadriceps
GGGGGGGGGGGGGGGAGGAGGGGATCGCTCGATCATCACGTTCCCGATACGCGTAGTTCGCGAGACTCCACAGAGCCCCGTTCTCGAATCGCGGGAGAGCGGCGCGTTTCAGTGCGACGGTGATTTTGGAAAACCCGACGCCTATGAGGTGGCAGGAGATCGCATAAGAGACAACGTCCGCTCGTCGTCTTTTCGACGAGCGAACGAGCCCGTGGTACTACAACGTGGCAGCTCCGCTGCTCTGCAAGCGGAAGCCATGAATCTTTATTAAATCCACGAAATTTATGTCGAAGCGGTCGCGTGGCTCGTGAAACGTGTGCCGCGACGATGCCTCGAAAGGGTATTTATCTCTCCCCTCGTTCCTCGCCCGCCCGCAACGTGCGCGCGATCCCGGCTTGCTTCGCCCGTTCCCATTGTGTAATGCGCGCGCTCCGCACACGCTCGTGTGTATGTATCAGACGTAATGTGTGACAATCCTTTTTTATTTTCGCCGACGCGCCGCTCATTCGTTTGCTCTCTCTCTCTCTCTCTCTCGCTCTCGTTCTCGCCGAACGAGTAATCACGAGTCCGCGAGGCAAATGGACGTGATATTTAATTTGATGCGGTAAATAGCTGCCTCCGCGAACAGACTCTTTCCGTTTCCGAGCTCGTCCGCATAGTTCCCGATTAAAGCCGCCTGAACCGCGCGATCCCGCGCCGCGTTCCCGAGAGCTTCTCCTCGTCGTACCGATAATCGTCGGCGAGCAACATTGCTCATCGGATGACGATGACGGCGATTGTTCGCAGAGTTCTCCGGGGACTTGGACATTTTTCGATGCGAGCGCGACAACAGGACTCCCCCCGCTCCCCGATCGTCCGTATTTCGCGCGCCGGCCTCTCTTTAGACGGCGATATTATCATAATGATTTATTTCGATCTTTTCGCCTCTGCGTGCCGGCGGTTATTGCGACCATAAATCCAGCCGCTTCCGCGATGTTTGATATCCGACCTGACCTACGCTCGTCTTTCGCTTTTCCATCTTCCGCGCGCGCCTGCGGAATTTTCCGGATGTTGCCGCGGGAATATAATGAAACTTTCCTAATCAACGTCCACCCTGTCGTGTCGCTTTCCTCGTCGTTGCACGCTCCCCACGAATGTTTCGCCGTTAAAGAACACTTTTGTTATCTGCCTCCGCGTACAGTACTATCTGAGTATCTTATTTGCACGTCGTATCAGACGTAACGACGGGAGATTCTATCGGCGGCACAGATCGGCCGTACGGAATTAACAATCTTACGGGGAAAAAATTCGATCTTATCGGCGGAACGAATCGCTCAAGTTCGTTTCACCTGCGCTCACCGCGACAAGCTCGATCAGAATACGATACAGTTCCGTCGAAACGCTCCAGCGACTCGGTGATCCCCTGCACAATTATCGATGTCCCGAATCCCGTTAATTACCACCGCGCCAAATTTACAACGACCCGAATAAAAGTAAACGCGACAGGTGACGACGCGCCGGCGGCGAACGGATTCACCGATCTGTGCTCACACGGTAAGTGCCGTCGAGCGTGCGTCTATCTGTTATCTATCACACTCGCGCGGGGGTTAAGCGGCAATTACCGCTGACAATAACACCAACGACGGCCAAAAATGGAAAACGCTCTGTATCTGCCTTTGAGTCACGGCGTGAGCGTAACCGATAACGAGCGCTCGTTAATTAGCCCGAGCGCACGAGTACGCGCGCAAACGCTCATTGCCGCGATCCGACACGGCGCTACCGAGGAACTTGGCCGTTATTACGAGAGATGCATAAATTCCCGACTCGCGCGCGCGGGAGCCAATAAACTTGATCACATTTAAATGACGGGCGGAAGAATCGGGGTAGCTTGTGTTCGTCTTGGCGGCGAAGCAACAGCTAGTGGAAGCGGTTTACAGGGACTCAAGGAGGGTGGGACGGTCTGAAGAAGAACGGGGGAGAAAGAGAGAGAGGGGGGTCTACTACGGGAGGGGAGGAAGAGTGGGAGGCGGACGATTGATAGGAGAGAACGGGAAAACGCGCGACGGGAAGAGAGAGATAGAGAGATAGGTATGGAAAGAGACGGAGCAGCCACGTCTGCCGTAGCGGTAAAAGCCGCCGGTGGCGGCGGAGACGGTGGCGGTGATGCTCCAGCGGTGGTGGTGGTGGTGCTGTTCCCCGGTGGTGGTATGTGTACCACCGCGCGCGTTTTAACTCACGGGGGAAAACTGTAAGAGCGGGTGCGCGAGAGCTCGAGCGCGGGTGCGGACTTCAGTCGCGTGCGACGCGCGCTCCCGGTCGCCACGGTCCATGAACTTCGACCTCGATGCGACCGTCACCGTCGCGGGATCGGGAGGATCGCACAAGACGAAACAAGAGCTGACGCCGACGTATCACTCTCATATGCGCGTCTCGGTCGCTAATTAACGAGCGCTCGTTATCGGTTTCGCCGGAACTTCGAAGAGAGACACGAGAGAGAGAGAGAGAGAGATACGCTCGCTTGCCTGCTTTCTTTCTTTCGTCTTTTTTTTTTTTTTCCAGCACGGTGTTACAACGAGCGACATGTGTGCGTGGAATTGAGTTACCGTTTGCGGGTTATTAACGGCTCGCGCGATTCCGCTCGGCGGAGTCGTTCCTGCAAATTGAATCGGCGCGGTGCGAAAGCGCGCCTCGGGTCGTAATTAAGATCAAGACGCGGAGGGGGTATCCGCCCCCTCCCCCGTGGGTAGCGTGTCGCGCGAAAGATGATACGGTACAGGCGTTAAGTTCGAGAGAGATCGCGATCGATCTGGCGCGGGGTAACGTGATGAGAGCGCAGGTGAGCCGCCCTCCGATTCCGCGGAATCAATTTCACGAGATCAATGAGACGGAGCGAGATCCGCGCGACGAGATTTGATGAAACGATTTACGTCCTGCCGGCGTGTCCTTGCCGGCCGAGGAAATTGCAATTAAAACGCGGGTGAAAAACTTCGGCGTGAAAGGTTAGAGGAAGGGCGGTAGAGAGAGAGAGAGAGAGGAGAGGGGGTGGAGGAAAAAGGCGCGGAAAGTAGAAGAGCGCTTCGCGGACAATAATATTCGTTATCGAGCGAAAAAGGAGAGTACCAGAAACGAATTCACCGGCATTGAAAAGTTCGACACTGCGCGAATAAGAATATCACGTTTGACTCTCGATCTCTAATGAGAGATAAAGTGGAATTCCCTAACTTGAGAGTCGCTTCTCGTTCCTTCTGTCTTTCTTCCGCCCATCCCTATCCCCCTCTTTCTCTTTCTCTGTCTAACTCGCGCTGAATTTTCCCTCCTCCTAAAATCTCGCGGTAACATCGCTCAGCTGTGTGTGTGTGAAACCGACAAAAGCCCGCAGTGATCTACGTTCGACGGCATGGATTGACATGAGCGAAACATTTCGCGGGACACACACAAGTGCGACGTGTGCCGGCATTTATTAAATTCACTCGATCTCCGCCGGAAATTGGCGGAGGGCGATCGGCGGAGGAAGCGAGTGAAAGCGGTGCCGATAGATCTCCGTCTTGGAAAAATTATTGGCAATTATGAGGGACAAATTTGCGTTCAGCGTAAGTATCGTCTACGTACACATTATGATTCATTTTGATTCCGGTAAGCACCAACTCACAGTAACATTACAACGATGTTATTTCACACAGCATACACTGAGAAAAATATATTTGGTATTTGTGCCTATAATCATCATAGTGAAAGAATTATAATCAGGAAAACCATTTCACTATAGTATCAGTGATAACAATCTTATATGCATATTATTATTATTATTGTTTTTATGATTCGCCTGGGATCATTTAGACTCCAATTAAAAGTCGTTATTATTACCAAAATATAGCATATTACCGACGAAAGTCGTTATTATTACCAAAATATAGCATATTACCGATTGTTCTATGATTTATTGTTAAAGGACATTATAAATATAGATTTTCTCGCTTTACTTTTTGAAAAAAATGAGGAAGAACCAAGAAAATATTTAAGAAACGAAATAGGCACATCAAGCACATGTTCGTAATCGTTTATATAAAAAATAAAATAAAGTGACTATTCCCTTAAAACTATAAAAAGAATGTAAGGCCGAAAGTAGCTATAATTATATCCTCTCAATCGTTTATCCTGCGGACATTCAGATTTCCAAGGACATCTTAAAGACGTCTATAGTACATGCCTGGATAAAATGTGCTGCGTGGATATAATTTCCCATGCAACAATGTAACTGTTATGTACAACTCACGTTATATTGCATTTACATTGTTGAACGAGAAATTGTAATATTGATGTGATGTTACTGTTAGTATGCGTTTATTGAGTACGTCTTTTTCTTACGAATTCATAGGTGAGGTGATTGGGAAACGAAGAAGAAAGTATCATATTTTCGTTTGCCCCTTTGCCACATTCCACTCGTTCGTCTCTGACCGATACAGCGATAAGATCCTATCTCTTTTAATAATTTACGGACATCGTAGAGACACAGTAGTTCTTACAGTGCAGCCGATAACCACGGGACATTTTAGAAATACTGCCAGCGCAATACGTCTCACGTTTCTCTTACTCCTCCTCCTGCTAATCATTAACCGTTGATCTCGAATGAAACCAATAAGAACATCGCACGTAACTTGCGACTATCGACAAATAGGACGAGATGCGCGAACGACTACCATCCGAGATCACAGGTCACGGAGATTGTACATTCTTTCTTCCTCCGCTTCTGTGGTCAATCACAAACGTCATTTCGCGCAGCGCACCGTGAGCTCGCTGAATTCTTTATCGCCGCACTGCGTGTCCACCATATACTTTACACGTATTTCTCAGGATGTTTAAGTGTCTCACGTCAGCGCGAGATAGCGAGGAGAACTAACGCACTTTATCGCGAGCACGACTGATAGCTAATAACTAATGACCTCTCTCGTTGTTGATGTGATTTCCAGTCGGGAGTGCCGGACATGCACGAGACCCTGTCTAGCTTCCCGGAGCAGTTCGGGGACGGGCCGAGGAAGCCGGAAATCAAGCCGGAAATTCTGAAGGAGACGGATAGGACCGCGGACAATCTCAAGTGCGGTTGGTTCTGGTTCAGGCCGCTTTACTTGCAGCGATTTCGCACCGCGAAATGGGCGCTCTTCTGGCTCTGTTGGGCCGGAGCTATGCAAGGTACACGGTTTCTATAGACGCTGTTATTCTTTTTTTTTTCTTTTTTCTTCACACGGCTCGACAGTGCGTTCGAATCGCCCGACCTGTCGCGAGAATCCGAGTGAAGCGAGTGCCGCCGGTCGTCTCTGAAAACGCAGTTTTTAATAATAGTGCTGTGAAGAGAGGACTAGTCGGCGAACCCGCTTCGCGGCTCACCCCCCTTCGAGCCCGTCATTAGCATCGGCGCGTTGGTGCGTAAAGCGTTAACTCTCCTTCGATCAGCCGAGATTAGACGCGAGTGTCAGGGACGCGTGTATTTTCACCCCGGCGTTGTCCCCCTTCGCCGCGCCGATGGAATCGAGCGACTCTCTCTCTCTCTCTCTCTTTCTCTCTCCTCCGTGCCTGAACGCATAATTTCGTGGTAGCGTTTGACGCGACGTTACCGTTTAGGCAGCGCTAATAGCCGTATGTTCGAATGCAATTTCGGGGGCTTTCACAGGCGCTACCGGCGGAGGGCCGATGACTGGCGATAACCGGAAATCGAGTTTGTCGGACCGATGTCAACCGTTTCGTATTTACGAGGTGTGTACAGGTGGAGAAGCAGAGAAAGAGAGGGAGAGAGAGAGCATGTAGGAAAGAAGGAGGAAGAAATATGTTAACGGATGAACATAGGCCCGGACGAGATAAGAAATCTTAACGACGCGCGCGTCGGGCATTATTTTTCAAGTTTTCAGTGCAACGGCCGTTCGTGCCGGGCGTGCTTCCACGGGATTAGAGTGTATCTGTTAAATGCGTCCTAAGGGGCACATTTTACCCCGAGCGGTCCGTGCGATACAGCGGAGACTAGCGAAAGAAACATGACGCATTGTAGTGCCGTCAGTGCGCCTCCCGCAACCACCACGTACGACACTGGATGAATCCAGAGGAGCGCTATTTACAGACACGCTCCGGCGAAATATTCCGCGCGTCCCGAAACCGAGAATACGGCACCTAATAAATACGCGATCCGTTTTCCACCGGGGTATATCGGCGGCACGAGTCGCCGTGTACACGAAGGAATCTTATTATTGACACTTTGACGGGCGCACTTATCTTGTATAAAACTTTTCCACCCGCCATCTAAATTTCGAGAACTCATTTGGACGGTATCTCGAGAGACATCTTCCTTGCCTATAAATTTTTATAAATTTATCATTATATGACTCTTATCTTATCGCGTTATAATATTACAATTTTTGATATTACAATTACGAACTGTTATATTGTCGGCAAATATTTCTTGAAATAAGGGGATAAATGTCAGCAAAATAAAATTACGCGTAGAGCGCGGGACGTCAAAGTATTTAGTTTCGCAACGCTTCTTTAAGCTCATATTGCGCAACAATAGAGCGTTTTTTCAAATATCGTGTTTGTCCCTTTAACCTCGAGCCACCGTTTAAAACCGTCATATTACCGTCATATAAACCGTCGCCAATATTTATAATCGGATCTTATATTTAAGACCGTCTTAAGTTCATATTGATGTTTCGTAATGAAATGCGATACAGCATCTGAAGATAAACTTAAGACAATTTTAAATATAAAATCTGACTATGAATACCGGCCGTAGTGAAATATTATATACCTATAAAGAGTGTCCTGTTTTAATGAAAACAGCAGAATATCTAGAAAACTAAGGATTGCAGCCAAAAATATTTAAAATGAAAGTTACATGAGGGGAGGAGAATTTCGCGAGAGACATATGACGACATTATTTGCTTGATCTTTAGTGACTTCTCTAAAGTCACTTGAAGGTTACTTTTAATTTTTTCAGTAGAATTATATAATTTTTTTTAAATGAATGAATTTATCTGATTATTCTGTGTTTAAAAATATTGAAGTAAAATGATCGAAAAGTAAATACTTTTCGAAATATTATATGTGTTATCCTGATATTTTTTAAAATAAGATGTGAAACATCTGCTAAACTATTCACTTTTCGGCAGTCTCACATTACTATTTTTTATAACTTTATAATTGTATATTTTTTTTTACAACAATCGACTCCTTCAGTTATTTTACATTCAAATGTATTAAAATAAAATTATCGTAAAGTGCATAATTTACAAGATATTTCACATCTCCCATTCAAAAATATCAGGACAAAACAAAATAAATAAAATGTAAAATAATAAAATATAAAATATCTCGGGAAATATCCATTGTCCGATGATTTAACTGCAGTACTTTTATACGAAGATGATGATCGGAGAAATCAATTTATGTTAAAAAACTATATAATTCTATTAAAAACATTAAAGGTAACATTCACATGACCTTAGCGAAGTCATTGCAAGATCACTAAAGGTCAAGCAAGTAATATCATCCTACGTTCTCCTCGAAACTGTACAACTTTGATTTGAAATATTTTCGGCTACGATACTTAGTTTATAATATTCAATTATTTCCATTAATAGGAATTGGAACACGCTGTGTATAATTCACTATGTATTCAACCATCACACAATTGTGATGGTGGATTACTGGGATCCATGAGAGAGAATTATTTTTTTAATGATTTTTCCCCAAGATCACTGCAAATTCAAGCGTATATTTTTACACGTATAAATATCTAAAAATGACACATTTAACTGAAGCTCTTTTTACACCGTTTTTCTTACCGTTTTACGTTATTTAATCATGTTAATTTATAAGTTATAACACATCCAATCGTGTTAAATGATGTGATTCAAAACGGTAAGAAAAACCTCAGCTAAAATAACACACTTGGACTTGCGATGATTTTAAGGTAAGATTTTGGAGGGAAAGTAGCTCAAAAGTTTCCATGTAAAAAACATTTGGAGTCTTAAAGGATTACAGTGATCACATATAGCTTCGATTTCGCGACGATCGCGAAATATCGTATTCGATCGTAGGATAAACTGCGCGGTTCCGAATGGCGGATATCGTGAGATTGATCCCGCGCGGGATACAGTCGGGTTTGTTGAGCGCGTGTATTCGTTGTTCCAGGAATGGTCGTGAATGGTTTTGTAAACGTCGTCATAACGACAATAGAGAGGAGATTTGGACTGAAATCGTCGGAGACCGGCTTGATAGCGGGCGGTTACGACATCGCCAGCTTCCTCCTCCTCGTGCCAGTAAGCTATCTCGGCGGCCGTTCGAAAGCGTCGAAACCGAGGTACGAAGGCACCGTGCGCGCGCGTGTGTCGCCAAAGCGCCATTGTCTTATGCATTAATATTAATACCGATATCGCCTCTGCTCGACGATTCTCATAAATATTAATCTTAACGTCAGTCCGTCCGACATTGTCGGCGTTAATCTCCATCCCGTTTCTTTGCCACGCCATCGTAACTCTCCAAGCTCGTAATCGATAATCAATAAACCGCCGGAGATCTTAAACTTTCGCCACGCAGCGAACGCGATCAGCAACGATCGACTTTTCGGAAAGAAAATCTCTCTCATTTTGCTTAATTTAACAAGATAATATATACTGCTATATATTCGTTAAAATGTCCGATTTTTGCCGCTCTTATCGAGTCCAACTGCAAAATATAGAACGACGTATAGTATGTCGCGTCGGCGAGTTTTCCACTGGCTGCAATTCTAACCGGACACTCCGAAATATTGCAGATACATAGGCTTGGGAGTTCTAGTCTTAGGTATAGGAAGTCTGCTTTTTGCGACGCCACATTATCTCGCCGGACCGTACAGAGGAGGTCAGCAGACGGAAAACGTATGCCAAAGTGCCGCCAATACCTCGAGTACCCGTTCGGTAAACTATCGTCATTAACTTGTCAGACCATTATTTCATAATTGTTTTAGGTTTTTTTCACCATTTTTACCTGCTATTTTCACTTTTATTTATTTCACGTATTTATTTCTTTATTTATTTTTATTATATATTTATATTTATTTATAGCTCACTGTTTTCCCTAAACTGATTTACAAAATCTTAGAATTTATCTGTAATCTATTTATAATCTTTCTACGACCCTAATTTTGTGTTAAATTTAACACATTTCAGATGAACGGTCTATTCAAACTTTTGTGTTAATTTAACACAAGGTGAATACGTTGAAAAGTAATATCATGTCCAAAGTTAACACTAAATTCATACCACGCTGAAGTATAAAATGTGTTATTTTAACATATATGTTGAATGTCGACACAACGAAAAATGTTGAGATAACATAAACACGATATGTTAAATTAATACGCAGGTATGCAATATAAAACTTAACACGAAAATTTTAACAGACTGATTTTAACACAAGTACAAAATATTGTGTACTATGTAGAAATTATTATTACGGGAATGCGTATCCGAGTTTTTCATTTGTGCTGCATTCCGTTTGTTATTCCAACACGACTACCCTAAAGCGGGAAGATACGCTCGATTACACTTCCCATATTCGCAGGGGATCCCGGTCGTAGAATAATGAACATACAAGCGCGTAATAAGAAGTTATTAATCGAAGCTCGTTTATAATTGCTTTCTTTTCCCCGTCCAACTCCCGACATCCATTTACCGTAGTTCGCGTAGTTTCACCACCGGCGACCTGCTTGATTTATCAATATTTCGGTCACTTTCCCAGATATCCTGCGCGGGATCTGCCGTTCAAGCGGAGCTAGAGCCTTACGGTGGCGTGTACTTAACCATATTTCTGGTAGCTCAGCTGCTACATGGCGCCGGTGCGGCACCCTTTTATACGCTCGGGGTTACGTATCTAGACGAGAACGTCTCGAAGAAGATGTCCTCGGTGTATCTAGGTAAGACGCGCTACCGTTTTGCGATGCGGATGCGCTTTTAGCCTATCGATTTTCTTCGATTTTAACGCGACTCGTGAAACGTGTCGGCAGGTATCTACTACACTATGGCCATAATAGGACCCGCGTTGGGCTACGTGGTCGGAGGTGAATTATTGAAGGTCTACACGGACTTCTTCACGGTGGACTCTTCGACGTAAGTCGATATTTTTTTGTAAAGCACACACACACGTACACATTAACGCTCCGATTTCTCGGGCTTCAAGTTCCTTCCCCGTTTTCATTCCGTCCGCATTGTATCGCATCAGCGCATCGCTTCCTCCTGTTTTCACGTCGATTTATTATCAGTCGTTTGCAATGTTAGCCTTAAATGACTTTAGATTCATCTAGATGAAGATGAGATGAAAATCAGACAAATTCATCCCAGATAAGATAATGATGATTTTGCTTTTAATTTATCTAGATGGAAGATAAGTAGTGCTACTTGTATACATCATTTTTTATATGATATTGTTTTCATGAGAGATCATTTTTTATATGATATTGTTTTCATGAGAGCTTTATACAAATTTATAATAAAAACTACGCAGATCATAAAATTGCACAACGGTTGAGTAATTCGTTAACGTAATTGCTCTAAATTTAAGGATCTAACAAGAAAGACCAATAACCATTGACTGCTCACTAGTCGCTGTGTTTTCTGAACACAGTCATTATCTCAGTTTTCTTCTATAAAGCCCGTATCAAACTACTGACTGTGAAGACCTATCCGATTATCGGTTATGACTGCCGATTTTTGAAGGGCCTATCATAATGAAGCATCATGTAATTAGTCTATTGTGATTGGTCCATTAAGAATTGATTTGGGCAGTTTGATACAGGCTTAAAGTGGATTGATCAATTGAAATAAATGGTCTGTTCTTTTTAGTTGCGCTGCTGAACTGGTGCAATAAATTAGAGACAAGTATATTTTATCTCGCTCTAACTTATTGCACCAGTTCAGCAATGCAGCTAAAAAGAACAGACCAAAAAGACAAAACCGAAATTTGTCGATTCGTTAAAATCTAATCTCCAATTCCTAGTCCGATATGGGCTTAACACATAAGTCCGTATTATTTTATTTATTTGATCGGAAAGTGAGTTCAGAATATGGACTATATGTCACTTCAGATCATTTTTAGATGAGATAACGTGTTTTTTTATCTAAGATAAAGATGAATATATTTTGTATTTCTCCCATCTAGATAAAGATAAAGATGACCTATTTATTCATCTAGATTATTTAGATAATCTGATCTAAATACCGGCAAACGCTGGTCATCGTTGATCCCGTCGAGCGTGTGATGCGAGAATCAGCCTTTTTACGCGGTGTCTTCAGCCGCGAAACAGAGCGACGACGAGCGAGACGAGAAAGATGGATATTCTATTTGCGAAACATATTGCCGACGAGTGTCGTAGTCGTTGAACGAAAGCGGAGTAGAAACGTGTAAACGGTCGTGCCATCGGAATTCGTCGCTTCCCGTTGTCACGTTAAACGCGTTTTCCACTTTTTTTTTTACCCCTGATAACACGCGGGAACGTTTAGTCACGCGTCAGCGGCAACTTTATTAAATTCTCGCGAGGATTTATCGGCCGTTTGCGCCGATCTCTCCCGGACGGTATATACGCGCACACGTGACCGTGTGTGCGTGTGTCTGTGTGTGTATGTGTATGTACGTGAGCGACGATAACACGCGTGTCGACGTGCGGTTTCGACGGAATAACTCGCCGATCTGATGGTATGCAAATGCGCGCATATTCGTCATTTCGCCACCAGCGTTCGAGTGATGCGCGCGCGTTTGATCGTTTTGTAGGAAATTTGATATCGATGGCGAGATTCTCCCGGTAATCAAGCACCGGTTAAATATCGCACTGGTAATCGGGCTTTGATTCGATTAACTGATCTCTGCGTAAGTAATTATCGAACGATGCAACGATAACCGCTCCAGCGCTTCGTTGCATGTGTGTACGCATGCACGTACGTGTGTGTGTGTGTACAGGCGCATGTGTGCGTGTATGTGGATACGCGGGTATTCGATAGCCGAGAAAGGAGATTCATCCGAGAGGGGTATAAAAAAACCGTGAGGACACGTGCTTCTTGCGACGCACCCGGCGCCGTTAAAAATATTCCGCGGGACCATTAGAGCATATAATGGGCCGAGATTAATAGTGCGTGTAACTCGGCGCCGATATATATAATATATATCCCTTGGGGAAAATGTCAAGCGGTGAACCAATGTTTGACGATGACGGCGATGTTACCCTTCAAAACTGTCGGTTCATCCCCCGGCACTTAGGACACAATCAACTTCCATTTGTCTACGCGTCTCCCCGCCCTTCCGCCGCGCGCCCCTTCGTCGACCGTTGAGTCACCGTGCCGTGCGCGAATCGAATTAATCGTTAGTCGAACCGACGCGATTTTTTTCCAAGCTGAATACCTGCGCGCGCGGCAAATCGAGTTTCGTCGATGTTCGACATAGCGCAAGATTTTTCGGGAGGATCCTACCCGGCGTCTGCGGAGCGTCTGGACCGGCGCTCGATAAAAATCGATCGTTCGTTTCCGAGTTACCGTTCCTCCTCCGAGCTTCCTCGGAAATCTCATTCGGCTACGTGAAACGGAAAGAAAAATAGAACAGATGTAGAGCACGATGCCGGTTTTGCGTTGCTTTACAACGGCATTTTCGCGGTTGCAATTACACCGCTTCTCTCTCTCCCTCTCTCTCCCCCCTTGTCTCTCCCTTTTTTCCTCGTGCGAGAAGCGTGAATTTCGAGGAAAAGGACGGCGAAGTAAGGTGAAATTATTCGCGTAATAGGCACTCCTAGGCTACGCCGCGCGTGCGCGCACGAGAGGCGCTCGTGTATGCGCCGCGTTTAATTTCGCGGGTAAATGAAAAGTTCCGCCGTAGAAACAGCGGCAGATGCAGCTGGCCGAGTCGGACGGAGGTGAACGACTCCTCTACGCGACTACTTTTTCCGGTTTTCCGCTTTCTCACTTTCGAGTTCCTTCCCACGATAAGTTACACCGTATAGTCCCTCTCGCGCGCGCTCGCGTGCCGCTCTTCTCGGGAAGGATGGGATCGAACGTTATTCAAATCGTTTTCGCTTTCCCGGATGTCGATTCCTCCTCCGGATTCCGCACCGGAATCGTCCGTAGATTCCCGATTCTCTTTCGCATGCTCTCTCGCCGCGTAACCGCAACGCTCCCGAGACGCGTTCTCATCGAGCGCATGTTTCCATAAATCGCGCTCGATCGGAATTTACGGCGCTCGCCCGAATATTCAACGACGACACTCTTGTTATCGGCATTAATATTTATACGCGGATAATACGGCTCGCGCGCGCGCGCGTGCTTCCGCTTTGCGAAATCTCTCGTCGCGTGCAGAAACCAAAACCGGCGGAAGCGAGCGATCCTCCTTCTTCGTTCACGAAGTAAGCATTCTTCCCTTCGCTGTATTTCCGCTACCGATCGATCGATAATTACACGCTGCGGGATCTGTTCGGGCCCGTCACTATGCGTCGTGCCTCGACAAAATTACTGGAGTTTTGTCCGGTTGAACGGTCGTGCGCGGGAGCCGCGCAAAGGAGACCTTTTCCGGAGTGTATCTCGTACCGGCAATTAGTCGGAAAAGTTACGTAAGCTTTACCGCGGCCCCGGAATTCCCAACCGCGTGAAATTAAAAGCGCGTAAACGAAATCGCCGCTCGCGAAGGAGATCGGTCCGGGAAGATTCCGAGATAATTAGTTCGAACCAGACGTTAATACGCGGATCGCAGATGCGAGAAAAACCGCAGATGCGGGTGAAACTTGAAACCTTTCGCGGATAGGTGCGCGACTTTTTCTCGTTGGTCGTTTCTTTTTTTTTTTTTTTTTTTTNCCATTCGCGCTGATTCATTCGGCCAAGATAATCCGAATTAAAATTTTAGTCCTACATTAATCTAACGAATTTCATCGAAGTATCAATGGAAAATCTCGAGGTATAACACCTAGGATTATACAAGCTATTGTCCTATCGTGATGCTACAAATGTTTGCCTATGGACTATTTCTACGTGTACATGTAGAAAATACATAGTGCATCCAAACAAATATTACTTGTTTCAAATATTTGATAAGTTTATATGTCCGCAAATATATTATAAATTCAATCATGAGCAGCAAAAATTTATTCAATACATATATGTATATTTTCCCCTGTAGTAAGTTTATATTTCAATCGAAAGTATTAAATTGAAGCAAAACTTCGATTTACTTATTCAAATTAACCGAATTTAACTTTTCTTCAATAAATTTTATAATATTCTCAAAAAGAGAACAAATTCTCTTTTTGAACGATAATTGAACGATAATTTCCTAAAATTTGTGATGAATGTATTTCAAAACTATTATCAAGAAAATATTCTTCATCGTAGATAACGATTACTTAAAAGAATGAAAATAATCTTAGTAATCGTTTTTCTTAGCAGCAGAATATTTTTCTCTTTTTAAGCTTAAGGGACGATTATTCAAGAATTATTTAATATTCGATTATCTCTGCGTTTTAAAATCGCTATTTGAATCGTATCAGAGATTTACGAAGCTTCAATTATCCGTTAAATGATGACGGGCTATAAACGCGCATGCCGCCGGCTTAAATTTCGACTCGCGTATCCTTTTATTCTCGGTAAACTTCCTGTATAATAAATGATCCGGCATACCTGGAAATATGCGCTGCACCGTTGCTCGCGTTCCGGCGTCCCGTGTCCTCCATCCTGGCTTTCAGATTCAGTATCCCGATTCTGGGATTTTGCTTCGTCGCGGTACTCCGGACATTCACTCGTGGCACTGACGCTCGCGTAGGTACGATTCAATAGGAGATACGCGCGTTAATTAACGCGGTGCCATCGAGAGTCTGAATATTTCAAGAGTCGCCGAAATATTCCGATCACTCGCGAGGAATGATAACTAACGCACCGACGCACGTATGTGCGGTATATGGATCGCTCGCCGGCTCGAAACGCAATGTAGCGCACGAAGATAACACCGACTAAAAGATTCTGTATGTTTTGAGGGTACTGATTGTTGCGGTTTCTCTCTCTCTCTCTCTCTCTCGGCCGTTCAATGAGGGGCAGCTGGCGCTTGGCGTGACACGAGCATTTTTCCCAATTGTTTTGACATTCTCTCTCGTGTCACACAGCAGTTTCCGCGAGTGTTACGTTTCGAGTCGACAAGCAATGCACAGCCCTGTGTAGTATGTATCGTATTGGTGTCCCTTAGATGATTCCTATCGAGCGATCAAAATATTTCGATTTTTGAAATATTTAATCGCCCCATCGGCATCGCGTTAATGAACACGCGTTTACCCGGTCGAATCGAATTTACACTATCAACTAACTAGTGTCAGTGTCATGTGTGAGGGAGTATCCGAAGTGCCACGGATTAACCAGGAACCAGGATGCTGGATCGAAAAATCGAGATAAAAGACGTAGATTACGGGAATGCCGGTATGTGATACGTTATATATATTTTTTCAGATATGTCTAATTTTATATTGAAGAGATTTCTGATTTTAACGAACGTTTAATGGACTTATATATCAGAGTCGAAATTGAGATATTATATTTGACAAATAATTATAGCTTAATGAATCTCTTGAATCGTTTGACCTATATTTGTACTTATTACATTATTTCATACAAGAGAAACACATTGATCCGAACAACCGAATAACGATCCTATAAAAATACGAGGTTGCAATTAATTGCGCTCTCAATCGAAGATCGTACATAATTTACAATTATGAACACTAGCTTTAAAATCTAGTGTAAATTCTTTAATCTCTTTGAGCTTTAAATCTTGTTAGAACTTCCAATATTAATAAAAAAAGTGTAAATTTAAGAATAAGGAAAATTTATCGTTTAATGTACCCTTAATTCCGTTGTTTATTAGCCATATCATTTAATATTTGATTATTTCATGTTTTATTTGTAGTTAAAGAAGTTAGTTAATATTGAGCTAATTTTTTAAATATTAAATATAATTGTAAAATAAACCTTTTTATTAAAGTCTACATAAACATGAAGAAAACGGCCATGTGTATATATATATATATATATATATATATATATTATATATAGTAATATATATACACATATAATATGTAATAGTAAATATTTACAATAGTAAATATTTATAGTATCAAGTTGGACAATAGTAAATCTTTCAATTTGTACAATCTGTATAATCTTTCTATGTTGAGATTCTCCATTGGTTTTAAAACTGGATATAATTTACAAATTTAATGTAAAACCATAATTTTAACTTGGAGAAAGTGAGCTTATTTGGAGTAGCGTGAACTAATTAACCGTTCAGTTTTGTTGTCGAGTACTCGTGCCCATCATTATTTCATGAAAATACTCGAAATAGAAAATCGAAGTCTCGGATCGCAGATGGAACGAATTCTAAATTTATTTTCACCTAAATCCACTTTTATCTCCTCGAATTTTCATCTTCGATAAAAGTTACCCACTAGACACAAGGACTCGTCGGTAATCGAACGAGCACATTGAAACTTAAAAATATCGAATTACAGGATTGGGCTAACTCCCGACAGTAACGTTTGGATTGGCGCGTGGTGGATCGGTTTCTTGGCAGTGGCTGTCATTTGTTTTATCATCGCGGTGCCTGTTTTAGCATTTCCGGCGGCTCTGCCAGGTACGAATATTACCGCGTAATTAATGGAATCTATCGAATAACTGCGGGACGAATTTTGATGTGCCGAATTGAAGGTGCAAGTATGACTGAACGTAACCGATGAAATCGATAATTCTTCGCAGGATCAGAGGAACTAGCCAAAGATAGAGTGTCGGAGGCGCACGAAAAATCGACTCGATCGTCCACCGCGGGCACGGGGGAGGCGTTTTCCAAAATACGCGAGCTGCCGCGCGCTCTCACCGAGCTGCTCGGAAATCCGGCATTTTTTATGCTGAACCTGGCAGGTGCCAGTGAAGGGTTGCTGATTGCCGGATTCGCTGCCTTCCTGCCGAAACTGATTGAAAATCAATTCAGCGTCAGTGCCAGCTCGGCCGCGTTGCTGATGGGTGAGTAAAGTGTCATTTCGATTAATAGTCTATCATATCGTGACTAAACAACCCTCACCATGAACGCACGCTATGTTACTTTACCGTGGCTCAGTAGAAAATAACTTTCGAGATCAATCGATTTTTTAAGGAGGTCGTAAAGCGAAATGAGTTTGATGAGAAATCGATGAAGCTTGCACCATGTATACGTTGAAATATTATCTAACTGTTTGTGCAATTAGAGAAAGATTGACCGTTCGAGAACTGGGATATTTGAAACTAAAGTTGACACTTTTTATACGTGTTCGTTGAGAATTAGCGTGCTACTTTGAATTTCTATTTTTTCAATATCTTCTAAACTAAAAATAAGATTTTGACGAAAAATACTGTGATATTAAAGACCATTTTGTTTTAAAGAATATAGCGGTGTCAAATTCATAATTTATAGTAATACTTGAAATATATATATATTTATATACAAATGCATATATTTAAATATTAATATATTTCTTTCTACTATTTGTGCATCTCTATTAGATGAGCTGATGTGTATAAATAATATAGTGTTGATAAGAAAAATAAAAAATAATATTTTCATGTTAGTAATATTTTGTATATATGTTTACCTCAACTTCGTTTCAAATTCACACTTATTATTCAGATAAAATATGAAATAAATAGAAACGTAATTTTGATTGAACATTAAACACCAAATTTATGAATGCCTTCTTGAATGCGCCACTGAAAATACGAAACTGAGCTTTACAATTTCCTTAAAACAAAGTAATGCGTAAGGCTACAGCGAGCAAAACTTCGATAGTTGTCCGTGGTATACGATTTATATTGAAACAGTGGTTTTGTCTCCCTTTCAGGATTGGTGACCGTGCCGGCGGGAGGCGGTGGTACCTTCCTCGGTGGTTATTTGATAAAACGCTTTAACTTGCCCTGCTCCGGTATTCTCAAGTTTTGCCTGTTGGCCACAGCCGCCTGTATCGCCTTTACGCTGTGCTTCGCTCTGAATTGTCCAAACCTCGATTTCGCCGGATTAACCGTACCTTATCAAAACACCACAAAGTACGCGCCAATTAGTAAAACTCTGTGGCAGCGATTGATTAATCGCTCGCGAAACTTGGCTCGTTCGTTACACCTGCTTCTCGCTCTAAATGATATCTTATTATTACAGAAAGGTCGCGTTATCTCTGGAGAACGTCTGTAATAGCGGCTGCGGCTGTGCTAAATCGCAATTCGACCCTATATGCGGCGTCGACGGAATCACGTATTATTCACCTTGTCATGCCGGTTGTTTTCGAGAAACACCGATAAACGACGTCAAAGTGAGTGATAATTTTATCCTCCGACGTATTCACGTATCTTAACGTCATACATCGTGCTTTTTAACATCTATTTTTAACGTAAAAAAATCAATTTTAGCAACACCTGATTTTGCTATGGAAAGTTAATTTTACTAGGTTGGCGCAGATGGTCCGTTATACTTGCAATTAGAGTCGAACGCGAGGATTATACCATATATATCGAAGTGACTTTTAAATTAATTGCAAATTAATTGATTATTATTCACTTCGATTTTTCTACATAGAAAGAAATTTCCCAGATCTTTTTGTTTTGAAACTTGTAACTTGTATTCTCTAACTTTTATCTAAATCAAAGCTGAAAGGGAAAAGAACGAAGTGCACTTTGGCACCGACTCGATGTATCCACGAGTCAATTTTGCACCCATTAAATGTTAAATGAAATTTTTTGTCGCAGATATATACGGACTGCAGTTGCATACACGCGCCGGCGATGAATTTAACGACCGACGACGTCGGTGACGTTGTCCCGTACGAAGCTATCAACACTACCTGCTCGAGCAGGTGCTCGCACTTGTGGCTATTCATCGTTCTGGCCTTTTGCAACATGTTCATGACTTTTCTTTGTACGATGCCGGCACTTTCGTCTACCTTACGAGTCGTGCGAGACGATCAGAGATCGTTCGCTCTGGGTATACAGTGGATTAAAGTACGAATTTTGGGCACAATACCGGCGCCTATGGTATTTGGTGCTCTCATAGACGACACATGCATCTTGTGGAACGAAACGTGCGATGGCAGAGGGGCGTGTCTCGTTTACGACAATTATTACATGAGCAGGTTAGCAAATCGGCGTAATTGTCGACAGCATTGAAGAGAAATATGCTAATTGAGTTTTTCGGATATCTTCGACTACATTTATTTCTCACTGCTCTTTTATCAGTAGCGTATCTAAAAAAAAAATATTGTAACTCTAATTCGTATAGCTCTGTACTTGTTTCAACATTGTTATTTTAATTTTACATTTAGATTTGTACATATTTTGCTTCTATCGTAATTAATGGAAAAGAAAATTTTTAGAAAGAAAAAAAATAATACAAAAAGGTACAAATAATTCTTCCGGAAAATTGAAGTTTTGCAATTTATCGTACTTTTCATTGACGCTGTCGAAGCAGGCTGGTACGTGAGACATATGTTTGTCCTACTTGAATTTCGTTTATTAATATGCTATATATTTCAGGTACATGCTCGCTCTGGCATTTATCGGAAAAGCAGCGTCGCTTCTCTTCTTCTTCCTGGCATGGTGGACGTACGTACCACCAGGTAGTCGAGGCATCGACCAGAATTCCCGGCAGCAAACCGCGGCCACTCTAATGCTAAGCGACACGTCCCAGGAAGCTCAAATAGTTCCGACCACGATATCGTAAACTCGGGTTACTTTGTCCCTTAGAAGATTATCCTCTTAGAGTGCTTTATAGGCACGACAGAAGCAGTTGCACAGTTTATCACGAGGCAAAAATGTTGCGACATTTGTTTCGCGGATGAAACGAATGTTCTGAGGAACAAAGTGATCCGAGTGTAGGATAATCCGAGTCACGAAAGCATAGAAAAATATCAAAGCGGAATAAAATGTGCGTTTATCGAAGTAACACAAGCAGGGACAGAATGAATGCATATGCGTGTGTCGAAGTAACGCGAGCGAAGTGGTTTTGCGTGATAGAGAACTTATTCTCGCGCGTTGGACGAGTGAAAACAAATTTTTGATAGCCCTACAACTGAGGTTCGGGAATCGGGGCGTTAAGATCTAGGCCGTGATATGGTAGCCCGATCGCCAAAGAGCCTACGATGACCGAAGTTGTAACTCCTTCCTCTGATTACCCTGTTACGGACATGTTGTCCACAAGCACCCGTTCGCGCAGCTCAAACTTCCGAGCCTTATAACGTGAATTTTTGTAATCCCAACGTTTACCGATTGTCAATTAAAGACCAGTTAGCTACGTTTCCTGTAATGGTGAATATCGATAGTACTTTATATATCCGCGAGAATACGCGAGAAAATACGTGTGTGTGACACGCGAATGTCGGAGACGTTTCTACCGATATATCAACAATAATGCCTTGATGGTTGTCATATGTATCGCTGGTTTGATATCGAACTTTTTGCGCCGTTTTTCACTCGTAATTATTTTTGTTAAATGGAAAATACCGATACGCCTAGAGCACGTATTATACATGTCACCAATAAAAAGCTAGCGAAGTACACGAAACGCACTGATCTTTGTCTGCTCCTGTACATGACGCTTTCGGCCTTCCCCGAAATGTTCGTTGGAACGTTCGTGATTTTCGCACTGAATGTATCAAACATCAAAAATTAAAACCAGTATTATTTCGATGAGTTTCATTATTGAAACGACGATGTGTAATGACTGAGTGATCGACGCAACGAAGACAAGCAAAACTGAAAGAGCCCAGACAACGTAATATTTATAAAATACCTTAAAAATATAGATATATTAAATATTTTGTAAATATTCAAAATGTCCGGAAAATTGAGATGAGAGAAAGATTATGAATACCGATAGTACTTGGTATATTTACATATTAACAAAATATTTATAAAGAATATTTTTCATAAATAATTAAAACATAGTTTTACTTAAGTGAAATTATATTTTTATTATTTATGAAAAGTATTCTTTGTAAATATCTTTGTACATTTATCATATAGTCCGTTCTTTTTAGCTGCATTGCCGAACTGGTGCAATAAGTTAGAATGAGACAAATATATTTTGTCTCACTCGAATTTATTACAATAGTTCAGCAATGCAGATAAAAAGAACAGACCAATTATCTCTCTTTCATACCAGAATTTCCCTATTGACATTTGAATATTTACAAAATATTTAATATCTATACTTATAAAATATTTTATAAATATATTATATGCTATCTGAGAGTCACAAATATAACATATATTATCTGTTACGACATTTGCTCCACTTACCAATTTTTCCCTCGGTGAGTCGTAAATGATGGAATACAGCCACTTCAACTTCGAAATCGTAGTTGAGTCGTAGTATGTCGAATCTGACTAGTCATCCTAAGCCATTCATTCATTTGCAAAATATTTACTTCTCGTGACTGTAACATCTCGTCGCAACGACCGCGTGAAACTTGGTTTCGGCACTCCCGACGATGCTTCGCACGCGACGAGACTGCTTTCATAAGTTGGAAACGTAACAAGTAACCGTGGAACTTCGAGTCGTCATTACGTGACGGTTACGCGATTCTTTATTCGACACTCCCGATAACCTGTTCGATGAGATTTTCGCTTTCAGAGATTTTCGCTATTTAATGACACTTTCTCATAACGAGCGCACAAGACTCACCTTCGACTTTTCCGACGACAACGATTCAGTCGCGGGATTTATATTCGATGTGTTGAAATACAAAAACGTGAGAAATACAGAGTTGCTCCTCAAATACGACATTCCGCATCCCGACGTAAGTAACGTAACTACATATCGAAGCGTTTCTTGTGATTTTTGAAATATCGATGCTATGATCGACCATATGGAGGGCTGCTTAATCATAATAATTCATTTGTTGTTATTAAGGGGATGTCATAGTTAAAAATTTTATTACTAAAATACGTTTATTTAACATGCTTAATGATATCTCTCTCTCTCTCTCTCTCTCTGTTATGTACATATTTATCATACATAATTTGTTATACATAAAGTTGATAATGTCAGTAATAAATTATAACGTTACCAACATTCTTAGTTACATCTAGATAATTTCTTTTTCATTCGAGTTCCAGTTATACAACTCTAGATCCGCTTAACCGTCGTCGACTAAGCTGTCAACGATTACAGGCGCCCTCTAGAGGAGTTAAATTCAACGGAATCGTTACAATTTTACCGATAGTCACTAATGTACCGACGAATTGTCGTAATGCATCGTACGTGTGATCGAATGTGTTCTACGGCAGATTCACATTTAGAAACACATCTCTCCCTCAAATATTAATATATAAATATCCTAAATACGACGTACATTACATTACCTTAAATTTTCGTAACGGTGTTCAACGGGTTAATGTTTCTTGAAACCCCACAGTTATCTGGCCTCTTGGTCTAGGGGTATGATTCCTGCTTTGGGTGCAGGAGGTCCCGGGTTCAAATCCCGGAGGGGCCCGATTTTTTAGAACTATTTCATCTTCCTTTTGCCTGTGTTAACGTCGTTGCACACGTCCAATTGCGAATGTTCACATATATATCACTTCTCGAATGAAAATATTCATCGTAAATACAGAGGGAAAACAAACAATTTTTGTTTCTTTTTTCAAGTCGCATCGGCTGACTCTACAGCGTTCGAATACACAAATACACACCTTCCTGCGCCCAAATGTCTAAACAACTGAAGAGAGTTAATCTTGAGACTCGATGGACAACGCTCATTGTTCGAACACCTGAGAACTCCTGAGTGCTAATTTGAATCGCGCGCCGTCACTCGCTCGCCCCGCGCGCAAGATGGCGGCGCGTCGGCTCGCCGACGCATGCGTGAGTTCCTCGACGGTCGGGCAAAAACACAGCTGGTCTACGATCCTCGAAGCGAGTTGACGGCCGAACGTTGTGTCTGATGTGATTAACGCGATTTCGTGCCGATCTGTCGAGCCGAGCTCTCCGTGGCTCGCGCGAGCGTGCGGCTACAGTCAACGTGATCCGGCATCGATCGCGGCCGTGAGGTGAATAGTGTGACAGAGGGAGAGAGAGAAAGAAAGAAAGAAAGAGAGAGAGAGAAAGAAAGAAAGAAAGGAAGGAGAGTGCTTTCGTCGCCAATGTAGCCTGGAGAACAGCGGCGGCGGTGTCACCACGAGGATTTTTCAATCTGACCGCCCCAACGCTGGATACGAAGGAGCATCGCCGCTGTCACGACCGTCTCTTTTCGGTGAGTCTCCCCTCGTGATCTTCGGTGCGATTATTCGTCTGTCGTTCCCCTCGTCGTGAACGATATCATTTTCTAACCTGGCCCGTTTTTCCCTTCCTCGCGCCTCGAATCCGACGACGGGACTCGGGTGGACGTGTACGCTACGAGATCCCGTTTTTCGAGCCCGTACCTCGAAACCATCCTACCTCTCGAAGCCGCGGAGAATCGTCGCGCGCTCCCCAAAAACTCGAGTCACGCGAGACGGGCACCGCACCGAAGGAATTCGGAATCGGGCGAAAATCACGCTAGCCACGCGTGGGGACAAACGGGGAACGCATGTACGCCGCGCGGATCTTTATGCCGAGCGGCCCATAGGCGGTGCAGCCTGAGAGCATCGGCACTCTCTCTCTCTCTCTTTCTTTCTACCCTTTAACTCCATATTTTTTGAGTCACCGAACGTCATCTGTTTCTCGCGAGTTGCGTTATTGGGAGCGAGACTTATTACGTCTCTCTCTTTCTCTCTCCCTCCCCCCCCTTCCCCCCTTCCCTCTCTCTCATCTCTGCCCGCGTATGTTTACGCTATCACCGATGCGCTTTTTTCCCGAGCAAATTATCCTCGCATCCTTTCTCCCTTATCGCCGATGCGAACACTACGGCATGTGAAACATCACGTTATCGTTGGTCTGTTATATTTTATCGAAGCGACTCGTCGGTCCGCTCGCGCTCGACCGATGCCGAGTTGTTGTTAGCGCGGAAAGAGGAACGCGAGATCCTCTCCGAGAGCCAGACTCGGTGAACTAAATATTATTCTTTCCGAGAGATGCGTCAGGTGACTCCGATCGAGCGCGATTATCGTCACGGCAAACAGACGACGCATCCGCCGAGGATGCGTCGTCGTCATTATCCTCCGATGGTGGTGAGGAAAAAAAAGGAGGAGGAGACCCAATTCCGAGGGGGTATATCAAAGAGATTCCGATACCGGGGGAGGGAATGTGGCACGAAGAATATCGAATGCTTTGTGCAAACTTTTAACGGGGATCTATATTTGCTCAACCATTGCGCGAGTCTCTCTGTTCTCTCTTCTGTCTAGACGTATGCCGCGATTCCGTCCCGTTCGCAATTCTATGGAACGAACGTCGTTATCGTTTCGTGGTTACTATTATTGCGCGCGTCTATCTATCTCGCAATTTCGACGGAGCGCCTTTGTGGAGAGCGGTAAAACGACGTCGCGTGTTGTCGGGACTAATCGACGAGAATTCAATTTTCGCGATCGACGATTTTCGCGCAAGCAGGGAAAAGAGACTCACCGCCAGGTGGCCCGGTATAACTGCCCGCGAATTACGGCAGCTCTGACTGTTGTGTCAATTAATGCACACAGCCGGCCTACATCGTCAATTAGGCTGATGCGGCGATAATCGCGACGGAGATGCGCGCGTACGTAGGAGTGAAACATGGCCTCTTCGCGATAAAAACGATTCGCGGTTTCGAGGCGAACCGATTTTTATCCCCGATAAGACGTGGTAATCAGGGAGGAGCGCAAACCTGTGGCTTCTCAGGTGCGAGTTTCTCGAACGAAAGGTAAAGTACACAAATGACGGCATCGGTCGACGTTAAACGGGGAAACGCGCGAGCGTTCGTTTACCGGGAAAAGTCGAGAGTTCCGCCGGTATTTGACGCGTGGCGTCTCTCCGATTTGGAAACCCGTTTCTTCGAAAGTCTCGGGGACTCCCCTCTGCCCCGCTAACACCCGCCATTGAAATTGAAAGTCACGTATCGTACCGTGCGTCTTTTCTTCATTTCAAGCGGCCGTTTCGTTATCGCGAGACAGTTACGTAATGTACTTCTCGAGGGCGAACGTGAATCGCGTTACATTTCATTACATCGTACGATCATTGAAGCGTTCACGACGTGCTCCTGATTTACACATCGCACTCGTATGATCTTTCGGGGAACGCGATGACACCGGGTAATGAGACGGCCGAGACGATATTGCGACGTGACCTGCGACGTGACAGAAATTAATCAATTACGGAGTGCACTCGTGTCGTAGGTCTTTCAGACGCGATCGAGTGTCGATCGGGAATTGGTTTATCGGTCAAACCGTCTTAATAATTGATACCGCTGCTGACTCGGCACACTAGACTTCCGGTATGTTAGTGGTGAATGTATATACACGCACACGTGCACACGTGGGAAAGTGCAAGTTTGCGATAATTGACGATTTCCCCGTTCTGACGGGAAACGAGGCTAAGGTCGGCCTGTTATCGAATCGGCGATAGTCCGGTTTCCGGTTACTTTCGTTTCTAATTTTCCCCCGTATCCCGTGATCTCTCATCTAATGACGCGAAGCGTAGCGGCAGATGCGAGCTCCTCGCAAGTAGACTTTTCGCGCACGACGCGGAGAAAATAAATATCGATTCAAAACTCATAAGCTTGGATTCTTCTATTTATGGTTAATCATTAAATTGATAATTTTGTAGTGATAACATTTAAAGTTTAATGATAGTTTGATAGTTTTGTAATGATAGTTTGATAGTTTTGTAGTGATAACATTTAAAGTTTAATGATAGTTTGATAGTTTTGTAGTGATAACATTTAAAGTTTAATGATAGTTTGATAGTTTTGTAATGATAGTTTGATAGTCTTGTAGTGATAACATTTAAAGTTTAATGAGTGAAAAAACACAAATTTATATTGTCATCAGGTTAAGTCTGAATCACAAGTTAACCAGAAAATGGAAACCCAGGCCATATTCTTACGTAGAAAAGCAAGTATATAATATAATAATATATAATAATAATAACTCCTTCGTCGCTATATACAAGCAAAGGAGAAGTGAATAATACAGAAAATGAAAATAACGAGACACAGGCAAAAAGGCGAGGCAACAGCAAAGAAACTTATATAACTTCTTAATCCAAAATGTATATCATATAGCCATCAGTTAATTATTGATCGTTAAATCCGCCGCAATATTAAATTAGCATCAATTCAAGACTTATATCGACTTATATCTTTACATATAAGCAAGAATATATAATCTTATATAAAAGATAAAACTTACTTATATGAAGAAATTTTACATAATTCCACTAAAAATGTCGAATTCTTATTATTCAGAAAATTTTCATGAATTGAGAGGAAAAAATATTGGATAAGAAAAACGACATCTTCAAACTAAGAATTACTGAACGTGTGTATATATGATGCTAATTTCTTATCTGCATAACTTGAATTCAAATCATCTTCACGGTTTATTTTTTTTTTTTACGCAAAACTCGTTTACAATTATAATTCAAGAAGAGAGCCACCGCTACCAGTTTTTAAGAGTTCAAACTTTCTCTGGAAAGTCCGAATTCAGGTCTAGAATTCCAAGCTTAAATTTTCTGCCAAGATATTCCTGCGAAACACGCGCGCCATTGTATTCGCTAACACACAGCACCTTGAAATGAGTTAGCGCAGGTTAGCGCGAATTTTGTGCGACGTTACGGATTCGTTTGTCAAGTTCTGTGCCCTCTTCTCAGCGTGAGAGCTCCCGAGCCCGTTACTTAAGGACCCACACGTCGCCCCGGTCTTTATTTGGTCTTGATTATGAAGTACGCACGACCGGTGTTAAGGGAATTAATCTAGCGGTTTTTTATCATTCTTTTTTATGGCGTAATTTTCATTCCAACTTGCGCCGTTCCTTTCGAGTCATTCTCTCTCTCTCTCTCTCTCTCGACGCCGCAAGCCGCAGCTGCTTAAGATGAAATATTGTAAAAATTCGCCGCGAGTCTCGAAAAGTTCGCTCTTACTTTTTAAAAGTACCGAGTGTGACGCGAAATGATTCCTAGTTAATTTCTTCCCTTATATATCTTCCGAACAGCGACGTACGTTAAAGTTTGTTATAACGTGCATCTATGGCTTTTCAAGGAGATTGTAAGACTTAGTATCGTATTTTTAGTGATGTAGCAAAAGAACTACTCATAAATTTAATATTTGTCAAGTAAAATTACGTTCCTTCATATATTTATCTCATTATTTAAATAATAAATGTTATTTAAAACGAAATTAAGGTAAACATATATACACAATATTACAAATACGAAAATATTATTATTTTTTTGTTAATGCATCAGTTGAATAAATGTGCTCAGATAATAGAAAGGAATATATAAGTTTAAATATATGCATATATGCATAAGTATTTCGAATATCACTACCTTGGGAAAAAAGAATTCAAGTTTATTTGTAGGACATAAAGTTTATTTTACAGAGAAATAAAGTCTATTTCACAGAAATCGTTTTTTTCTGTGTGAAATCAATTTTATATATCCCACAAATAAATTTTTGATTACTATTTTCTCGGTGTATAAGTTATGAATTTTACATCGCTGTGTTTTCGGAAAGTGGTCAATAATCCTGATATATATGTACAATGTCTGCATATTATATATAATCCTTAATATCATTATACTTCATCAAAATCTTATTTTTAATTTAAAAAATATTAAGAATAGAAATTAAAAATAAAATTAAAAATAAAGGAATTAAAAATAGCATACTAATCTCAAGGAAGACGTTTAAAAAGTGTAAAATTTAGTTGCAAATATCTTAGCTCTCGAATGGTCAATCTTTTTTTAATTGCACGAGTAGTTCGTTAATATTTTAATATATGCAAGTTTCATCAAATTCCTGTCCAATTCATTTCCCCTTACAACCTCTTTAACGTCCACGTGAGAATCAAAAGATACTGAGCAGGAACGAGTGACCCAGAGTGCCGGATTAGAGCGTCGCAAGACCCAGTGCCAAGTAAAGGTTAATTTGCAGGCAGAGCTGATTATATGAATATATTTGTATCTTCAGAAGACACACGCGAGAAGCGTTCTGTATAAGTTTGACGGACCGGTACGCGTAGTTTCGCCTGGCACCAAGGGACGTCACGACCAGAGAATTAGCATTATAACAGCATTATACAGAACGCCTTGGACACCATCCAAAGGCATTGAAATCCTTTAATAGAGCGCATATCGGGCGTCGAAGAATACGAGCGGAAGGCCAGTTGTCGCTCGGGACATTTAGAAAGTTGATTTCCGACCTTTGCCATGAGATAAAGTGTAGGTAAGCCGAGGCGACGAACCGTTCGCTGAAACGTTTCGGATCCAACGAATGGGCCGCAGTCTTGCTGATCGAACGAATGTCGGAGTGTGTCAGCCGTGGTAATTCCGAGCGATCCGAATCGATGGAATCGTGACGACGGCGATGGGAAGTCGTGTGCGCGTCGGCTGAGGATTTTCCCTCTAAACGCGTTCGCAACGAGACAAAACTTCCGTGAGACGAATAAAACGCACCACATTAGTCACCGTGGCTAGCCTCGAATTACATAACGCGAATCGTACTGCCGCATTATATTTTTCTGCATTGCGGTATACACACATATTTTGTTGCAGCGCCGAAAAACTTTGTCGCCACGCGATAACTTTCGTCCGGACGGATTATGTAAAATCGCGTAAACATTCGACATATTGACGTTCGTGTGTTCCTGCGATCGTTTTACATATTACGAAAGCTCCAAATAACGAGCTGCGGAGCCTGCTTTTAATGTACCTTTCACTCGTTATGCATCTTCATAGAGACGACGAGCGTTTCATCATATCGTGTCATAAGTATAAAGCGTAAGTGCCGACGCGAGCCTTGAGCAGAAAATACAGATAAACGGATGATGGGGAGGAAGGGGAGGGGGGCGAAAGAGAGAGGGGGAGAAAGAGAGAGAGAGAGAGAGAAAGAGAAAAAAGGAAAAGGAAGAAATTCATCGGTGCTGAAAAGTAGGGCGTGCTATGCGCCGATCCTCGGCTACGTCCGAGCCGCCTAGATTCTCGCTTTTGCATTCGACAAATAATTCGCTGTCACGAAGGTGGGCGGCGCGATTCTTAGCGTGCATACGTGCATTGTGCAACCGCGCAAGCGGTGTTTCACGTGCCATTACGATCCGCAATACAGTGGGGAATTTATTTCGCGTATCGATGCGCGAAAAACGTGATTTCGCTAATGCGAGACACGTGTCGCGCGCGCGCGCGGGACGCCAGCTCGAAAACATCCACGGTTCGTCGATAGCACAAATACATCATATATTTAACCCTTATCGGTCGTAAGTCACCTCTCACATGACAACAATACTTCGTCGCTGCGGTCGTACGTCACGTAGGAGGTGACAAGTTCGCATATTTACCGAAACTACTAGCTACAACCTAGTGAGAATCACGCATAAAAAGCTAGCGTCCGATAAGGGTTAATATTTTCCGTCATTCCCGCACGCGCTCAAGTGCACATTCCCAAAATTAAGTTTATCCGTTTTAGCTGCACCCGGAACTTCGTTCCTTTTCTCTTCGACACGAAATTATATACCTTGTTTCACTCCAGAGGCAAATAGTGCAATCTAGTTCGGCCGGAACGGACAAACCTATTATCATTGATTCCGTCTCTCTCCTTCTCTTTCTTTCTTCCTCTTTTTATTATAATTATTTGTTCAATAAAACAGAATTAGTGCAACTGGAAGGTGCAATGAGACACAAAGAGGTTTTATATATATATAACCTCTTTGTACATATATGTGGGACTAGCGAAAAACGAATAATTTTACTACCTGACGGATTTAAAATGTATAACGACTTCCCGAATGAGATCAAGAGGGAACAAAGGATGCACTGTTTCAGGAGGATGCCAGCACGATATATTAAGAAGAGAGAACGTGGAGATGTATAATAATTCGTAAAAGACTAAATTGTCATTATATGTAATATCAAGTTTGCAAGTACTGTTGTAATGTAGCTACTGGAGCTAATAAATATCTAGCATCGTCGTCATCTCTCACTGGAAGAAGCACATCACTGACGGAACATTATAGTTATTCTCGGCGCAAAACGTATTCATTTTCAGTTTTAATCCCAAAAATAGTAGCAGCAATTAGACGTTAAAACAACATTTACTATAATAATAGTAATAATAACCTTACATGCACATTATTGTTACTATTTTTGTGGTTGAAAGTAGGGAAGTGGTACGTTTGGCGCTGAAAATAACTATAATTTTCTATCTTCGCGATGCCTCCTCCATTGAAGCAGGTGTGTGTGTATGCATGTGTGAGTGAGAGACGATGACGATAGGTAGATATTTATTAGATCCACTAGCTACATTGCAACAGTACTCACGAGCCTTAATATCACACCTAATTTTCTATCAGCCTGATTGAAAAATTCATTTGTGCGGGGAATGAAGAAGCAACGGAAACGAATCGTCGGACGGGAAGTTGAAATATCGCGCCGCAGTGGCGTATCGTGCGGTCTGTACGGGTGCAGGTGAACTCGTGCAAGGGTGAAAGGGTGAAAGGGTGACCTAGTGGCCGAGCTATCGCGAGGAACTCCAAGACCTCCCAGCACGCGAGGGACCGTTCGATCTGTTCGCGAGGATAGATGGATTCTCGTCGGTTTAGGCCGTATCATCGGCGGGATGGGGTCGAGACTTGGTCATACCTGCTAGCTTACCGTTTCGATCGATTCGCTTCAGGGAGCGAGGCGGCACCGCACATTCATTTCCGCAGCCGTGCACCCCGGCGGAAATGAGCCGCGTGCCACGGGACAGCCGCTAATTTAAGGATTCATTATGAGCCTCGATTATTAGCCATTTTCGGCTAATCGAATGAAGGCTTCTCGGTCAGTGACGAATGTTACACTGAGAGAAATTATAATTGTTTGATAATTTGATATTTGGTAATTTTTAATTATAATTATTATATATTGTCGGTGTCAGCCTATAGTCTTTTTATAGTTTTAGTCGCAAAAATAGTGGTAATAATATGCAGATAAGGTTATTATATCGCTAATACTGTAAGAACACTTGCTAGAAAATTGGGTTTGCTGACTATATAATTCTTTCACTGTGATAATTATCGTTAAAAATATCAAGTATTTTTCTTTCAATATATTCGTTTTCCCGGTTTTCCGTTCTCCGTCGGCCTCGACAGTGACACGTCACGATTTTCGTCGTCGCACGACGAGATACACTGAAAAAATAAATTCAGTTGATAACCAAACGAGTTTAAGGAAACAGAATTTCTGGTTATGAGAATTTGGTTCATGAGAAATATACAGTAAAAAATTCTGTGTTGAATTGAACATTTCACGTGTCCCAAATGGTCCACTCAAATTTTGGCGTTAATTTAGTACAAAATGAATATATGGAATAAAATATGTGGAAAAGTAACACAAATATTATCAAATATTATAAAAAAAGAATACAAAATTAATAATTGACACTAAAGTATAAAATGTGTTATTTTAACATCTATATGTATTGAATATCGACACAATACAAAGTGTTGAGATAACTTAAACATAATATGTTAAATTAACACACAGGTTAAAAATTATATTAAATATTCAAGAAAAGAATTTTAAAAAGGGTCGGTTTTAACACAAGTGCAAAAAAGTTTATACTGTATAGAAATTTCGTTTTCCTCGACCAAAACGCGTAATTTAACCAGAGGTTTACGGAGGAAACATAAATCGGGAGATCTCCGCGTCGAAACCGAGCAGACCGCGGAACTCTCGTCGGTGTCTCCTTTCTCCATTTCGAGCTTCGAGACGAAATGAGTCGGCTGGAACGGCGAAAAAAAAACGGAACGACCGACGTCGAAAATCGTCGGTCTAACGGTACACATGATGGTTCATCGCTCTGGGATTTGATGATCCCGGTTAATTTGGCGTCACGAAACCCGCAATGGTAATGAGTGATTCATCCAAATTCCGTCACTGCGATGCGGCGTGGCGCGTTCGAGATAATTCGTAATTATCAAACATCACTCGAGACTCTCTCTCTCTCTCTGGAGCGCGATCGCGGAGTTGCTACCTCGAAATCATCCTCCCTCGGTGACGTCGAGGGGGGGGGG
>NW_014555637.1:90880-117025 GCF_001313825.1 Dinoponera quadriceps
GGGGGGGGGGGGGGGAGTTCGCGAATTAATCGGTCGCGAAATACGCTCGTTCGCATTAAAATATTATAATTCCGCTCGTTTACCCTCACGATCGATGATAATGGATTTCAGCCGAACTACTTCTGCCGACGAAACACTCGCGCGAATGACGTAACATGACGTTAGTACATCTACGTTTCGCGTGTGTCGTATCACAGTCGTCGTGCGGATGTTATCAGTACCGAGCGGTTATCGGCGTATTCGCTGGCGCCTTTATTAGCCGAACGGTTGTTGACGAAGTTTAATGCCAATGAATATCGCAGTTGTAGATCACAGCCGGACGATAATGTGCAAATGAAACGGCCCTCAGCAGTAGGGAGACTTTGTTTTTATTCTTCTTCTTCTTATTTCTTTGCTCCTCGAATAATTCGTACAAGTTACGAGGGAAAAGTGGCACTTTCGTTTTCGGCGAGTCTCGGCAAAGGCTACGAGAACGTTCAGTCCCGGTCTGCAATAGGTGTTTTAAGCTTTAAGCCTTAAGAAATTGACCAATCACAGTCGAATGTAAAGAGAATAATTTAATGTGATTGGCCAATTTCTTAAAGCTTAAGATACCTATTGCAGACCGGTACTTATGCGCGCAGTCATAGCTTAAGTGGGGACTACAATGAGAATTTAAGGCGTAAGATTTAAGAAATGGACTAATCATAATTAATTTTTCTTCTATAATTCGACTGTAATTGGCCAATTTCTTAAGTCTTACGACTTAAATTCTCATCGTAGACCCCGCTTTATGCAAAACGGCTTGACTTTTTCCTTGTTTCTTCGATAGGGCGAGCACGATTCGGCCGTGAGAGAGACCTCGGGAGAATACCTTCTCGACAAGTCGGAACGTCTCGAAGCGGCGACAGCCTACTCTTTCGTGTTCTCTCTCGCTGAATGTTTCAGCCGCCTTACGCGATCGGCCAATCTCGAGTTTCGCGTCAATGCTCCCGATAATGTGTGCACCTTCTCTTCCCCCTTTTTCTGTCTTTCGTCAAACGATCGAAGAGCGGTTTCGACACGTTACCACGCGAGATACAGCGAGAAAGGTCCCGTGTCGGCTTGTCACCGCGTGTCGATCGATCGCGCGAGTCTCTTAACGCCGTAAACAACCGGTTGCCCGCGAGGACGACACAGGCGAACGATCATCGTATCGTCAGTATCCCTGACTTTGAATCTGTCGGCGATCCATATTACATCGGCCATACCCCCCTTCAATTTTTCATCGTGACGAAATCAAGGACGCGCGCGATCGATAATCTAAAAAAAACATAAGAGAACAGCGGGCGTTCGCACGCTCGCCTCGCGAGCGCGGTAGTAACGGCGATTGTATCGCCGAACGCGATCGATACCGAGGGCCCGGCGATCGCCGAATCGTTCAATCGCTTAGATCGTTTTTTCGATATCGTCGCATTGTGAGAAAGGTGGTCGGTCACAAAAAGGTTGCGACACTTTCTTTCTCGGTTTCGCAAGACATCTTGTACACAAAATAGGAAAATGTATCTCCTGGGAGAAGTACTGAGAAACGAATTCTATTGGATATAGGATGCGTCCCGAAACTTATCAGAAAAAGAGGTTACTACCTTTTTGTGACTGATCCATACACACGGAAATATATTACTTGCACTGCGAAGGAAAGCAATTATTCAATTTACTTTTCTTCCTTTGAGTAATGGTTATTTTGGTTGAACGAAGAATATTTTCTTGAGAGGTAATTGTATGAAAATATACCTGTCACAGATATTAGAAAAGCTCATTATCATTAGTAAATGATGATATACAATGTAGTTCTTTTGAGTACAAAAAAAGAATTTGCTCTCTTTTCAAGATTATTATAAACTTTATCGAAGTAAGATTAGAATTAATTGGTATAAGTAAACCGAAGAGTTTTAGTTTCAGTGTTTCAGTGTAATATTCTTGTTTGGAATACCAAACTTACTAGTATTGAGAATATATTTTTAATCAATATTATGCTGTTATGATGAACTTTTGATATATTTACGGATATATAAATTTATGAAATATTTTAAACAAGTATATATGTACAAATATATCACAAGTTCACCATAAGTACATCAAATTTGTTCAAAATATATTCTCAAACCTAGTAAGTTTAGTATTTCAATCAAGAATTTAAATTAAAGCAAAACTACAACTTTAATTGTTCCAATTAATCAAATTTAACTTTTCTTTGATAAAATTTATAATATTCTTGAAGAAAGAATAAATTCTGCTTTTGAGTAAATGGTAATGAACTTTTATATACGAGTTCTGGTATATTTTGATACTATATTAGGAAAATATTCTTTATTCAAAATAATTATTTAAAAGAAGATTAATAAACAAAGTGGTTTTTTTCGCAAGTGATATTTTTTCTCTGTGTGGCATCTAACTTTTGAAATGTTAATTTTTGAATATAGTAAATGTTAGAGTATTTCTCTACATTATTCGTTTGCGATAGTTTGCAGTGGCAATAATTTTGTATTTATAGTTTCACTCGTAAAATATACAGAAATTTACATTTTCTTTCGCTTATCTCCCCCTCCACTTTGTACGCACTCTATACCCCCATTTCTATTCTTTTATGACTCAGAAAAAAAAGTTGGATCTCCATATGCCCATTGCTATTATCAACCTGATCCAATGATAACTGGTTTATGAATGGTTTCCTGGCAACCTCAGTCTACAAAGACAAGAAATAAAAATCCATTAATAACCTTAATAACTCACAAAGGACCTAAAAATGTAAAAACCCACTATTTTTACATTTTTTCCTAATGTAGGCCTGAGAGCCATCTATGATGTTACTTCAATGTCAGGATCGCGAGAGTTAAAAAACGGCTCGGCATAAAAAAAATTCACAAATATACGTTCCCGATTTTCCCGTTAGAGTAGTCTTGAAAATTGAGGACATTCAAAAGCGACCACATCAACCGCACGGACATCCGTTGACATTGTACAGAATAGAAGAACAAAGTCGAGTCGCGTGAGATTTCTCCAAAAAAAGATGGAGCACGCGCAGGTTCCCTTTGTCCTCTATATATCGCATGTGGCGCGGCGTGTACAGTTATCTTCTAGTTATCTCCGCCTCGGAGATGATAGCGAGCTCGCCGAGCACCGTTCACGTTGCCGAACGTCCCTGACCTTATGGGAACGGGTTCGTTGAACCGTTGAATCTTGAGATGTCAATTGATCGTACAACTTCACAAAGCGCAGTCGACGACGAATCAGCTCGGCTATTACGTGTCTCTTCGTCGTTCAGGAACGTGTCGACCGATCGGGCAGACGGGATCGAGACGGGAAAAGGGAGGAGAGCGCGGACGGGAAGACTGCGATCGACGGATCGCGCTGTCGACGCTCTTCCCGTCACGAAGTAAAAGCCAGTCTCCTCTCTCTGCGGCTCGCTGACGAGTGATTGATTTCTGTTGCAGGTAACAATGTCGTCGATGCGCTCGTAATATTCGGAACCAGCGTGCAGGAACGGAAGGAGAGGAAATAGATGTCAGAAGAATGGCGTCCACCAGCGGGCACAAGAGGAACGGCTCCAGTTCGAGCATGTTCGCGCACAAACGCACCGAGTCGGGGGGTGGTTTCGTCGGTTACAAGCGTACCGAGGGCGGTCACAAGCGTGCCGAGAGTATATCCAGTGCCTTTGGCCACAAGCGATCCGAGAGTGGCCACAAGAGGAACGAGAGCAGCGGTGGCTTCGGTCACAAGAGGTGAGATTTTCTTCATAGCTGTCCCCCACATAGATAGTGTGAATATCATTAGGGCCTCAGCGGAATGGCTGACTTATCGGCTCAAGACAGTGTTTTATGCCTTAAGTGTTTTAATGCCTTTGGCTTGTATTCCGAGCTCTCACGGAAAAAAGTCTGGCTGAATTAACCGGAGAGAGTGGACAGCCAGAAGCGTTTTGGTTGGAGGAGACAGAATTTCTGGTTATAAGAAACATTGTTATGATGTACTCAAAACGTATTCGGTTGTCCACTTTCTGCTTAACTCAAGCTTTTCTTCCCTGCTCTTTTATCGATAAAGTGCCTCTGAAAGTGGCTCGGGAACCACTTGAGAATTTAACTGAGAGGCCACATTTAACGCACTTTTATCGGTAGAAGAGAGTTCAGAATACGCATTTGTCTTTAAGTAACACACAATGATCGTCTTGAGCCTCAAACTAAAAAGCCATTCTGTTTGTGATTGATGACAAACCGTTGCATAATAAAATAGAAATAAATAAAGGGCATGAAACATTGTCTTAAAATTATAAGTCAACTATTTCGCTGAGGCTCTCGCGAAGATTAGCCAATCGCGAGCCATTCATTCTTGGATGAACCGGGGAACCGTTTTCCACCCATCTGTTTCGATGTCGTTCGCAGGTCCGAGTCTGGCAGCAATTATCATGCCGGGCATCGACGGAATGAGAGTATGTATGCCATGACGGGCCTCTACGCCGAAAGCGCCGGCACTGGCACCGACGATAATACGGACCCGTTGCAGGCGAGCGGCAGCAGACTGACCCACGACACTGTCATAAGGTGTCACAGTAGAAACCCGAGTTCCGGCCTTGTGGATCATAGGTGAGTGGGGGAAAAAAGTATCCGCCGTTCTTAGATACCTAAGAAAGCGATGACTACCGATCGGGCGTCGAGCCGCTCGTCGCGCCTACGTCACAGCGTTTTAATGACTGTATATCCTCGTCTGTAGTTCGCTCTAGAGACCGTTCTTTCTTCTCTTTGTCTGTAATACACACCTTGTGACTCTTCATACCTACTTCCAGAGCATTGATATAGATGCCCCGTTTATCTCGGCACGATGATTAAACGGCTCATGCATAAATGAAATCCTTTCGCTGCACGCAACACGTCATTCAAAGCATTTCATTTTTGCTATGATTCATCGTAAATCATTTTGCTCTTCCTTTGTGTGTGTGTGTGAGGGGGGGGGAGGGAGAATGTATCATTTTTCACGAATATCTGAATCGGTTAAGCCAGCGGCATACGATGCTTGTTTTCGTGCTGGATTGCTTGCTGGATAGATATACTGCGTTCTGATTGGTATATTTCCAAAAATGGTTGACAATACACCAATCAAAACGCAGTATTTCCATCTAGCAAACAATCCAACATGAAAACAAGCACCGTGTGCCGCTGGCTTTACTCTTAATCCCCGCGTTTCCCCTTCATGGTCGTGCGAAGTGCACCTTTGTATTCGCCTCGATAGAGCTTTGCGACACGTTAACAAGGCATCACACGCACGCGAGAGAGTATCGCAAGTATGTGTACCGCGAAAGACTGCTCAAATACCTGGTAGAAAGTGAGAGAACGAATGACCATGACATATTTTGCGTGTAGATTTAGTCGGATCACACTTTTCGTTATTGTCACAACTTGCTCCCTCGTTACTCCATCGTTCACTTCGCAATGCGCTTCATCGCGGAGAAAGCCCTCTGGGAATCGGCCGGCGAGGACTATGACGAAAGCTCCCCCCTCCCTCTCTCTCTCTCTCTTTCTCTCCCCCCTTCCCTCCCCCGCTCTCGCGAACAAGACCAAAAGCGTAACCGTACTGCGTGTATGCTCTTGTATAATTTAGATGAAAACCTTGCTTTAATTACGACATTCTAATGCAGGCAATTTAATGCCGCGCTGTGTCGGGTAATCGACGTGTCGCAACCGACGTGTATTTGTACACCGCCGCATCATGCAGCACACAGTATTATTCATGCTTCGTTTTTCTTGTTCCGATTATTTTTCAGAGATTTTATCATCAAATGTCACAGCAGGAATCCCAGTGCTTCTATGGTAGACAGGTAAAATTAAACGTCATCACTCACTGTCGCGCAGTTATCTATCTGCTATTACGGTAGTTATCTGTACTTGGTACGCGATACGCTTGTCCGAAGGAACAACAACCGTGTATTAAGCGCGAAAGGGGGGAAAAAAGATCGAGATCCTTTGTCCGCGCGATGCGTCGTCGCGCGTTGTCTTTTTTTCTCTCTCTTCTCCGTTGTGCGTTCAGTTCGATTTCCCGTTTGTTTTTCCCCGGACCGCGCGATTCGATCTTTATCGCTCGTTTAGTTGCTCATTGCGGCTTTTCACTTTGATACGTTTCGTTGTTCATTGTTTGATCTCCTTGAAACGAATCCAGGACGGAGAAGGAGAGGGCGCAAACTCCGCCGTTTAATCCGGACTCCAAGGACTGTGGGATTCTGAGTTGTAGGCCGGCCTTCATTCAGAGATTTGCCGGAATAAAGGTACGGTGGATTTGCATATTTATTCGAGGGGCTGCGCGGAGGTGTGCATTTTTAGGAAAAATCCCCGTTTCCCCGCGAGATATTTTACACCTCGGTGTCGGCTCTTAACGCGCTTGGGAAACGAAATTAATTATTATCGTTGGCGCGTATCGTTTCGGAAATTCACTCGCATCGCGAATAGAAAAGAACGGTGAGATTGGTGTTGCAGACTTACTGTTACTGCATCGAATAGTACGAGAGATTCTCGAATGTTACAAGAGCGGTAAAATCGTGAGAAGGTAATATATTACGATACGTGCGAGCGATCTTGGTTTCATCTTATAAGGTCGCTTACATATTAAGCGGTGAGTGCTGCGTTTCAATTCGCGCGGTGCATGCGGATGTATAAAACAGGCGTCGTGACTCATCGTTCGAAAGGATACGATCCGTGCTCTTAACGTTGTACGAAAGAGGTCCGACCGTAGAAATTGTACTAACGTATTGCGCAAAGAAATTTGTCCCGAAGTAGAACCTTCGCATCTCGCGCGAGTGTATCTATTATTATCTTCTCTCGCACGATCGAAGGCACAGAGCATGATTTGAGGGACGCTTGGAGATTCTTAATTATATCCGTCGATTTATAAATTACATTCATTTGTACTGATTTGTGCATGTGCGTTACGATTTCAGGTGTTCGTATTCCTCCTGTCGTTCCTTGTTACATTGCAACAAGCGCTTAGCTCAGGTTACATCAATTCTGTGATAACAACCATAGAGAAGAGGTTTGAGATCCCGTCCAGCCTTTCAGGCCTCATTGCGAGCTCTTACGAGATCGGCAATGTTATCACTGTCATTTTCGTCAGTTATCTCGGTAGTCGCAGGCATATACCTGTCTGGATAGCGATCGGTACGGTGATCTTTATTTTACTTAAGGATGTATTACCCATTAGTCAAAAAATAATGAAGAAATTGTAAAAAAATTACAAATTAATATTATTATTAATTTATACCGCAGTTAAAAATGACGTCAAAAATTTGACAATAATTTGAAACTTGGATCAAAAATTATTCCACTTCAAAAGAGGTGAAATGAATTTGATAAGAATTCAAACTTGCGTAAGAATTTGCATTGCGTGTATATTGAAATATTATCTAACTCATTGCTCGTGCAATTAGAAAAAGATTGAATATTCGAGAGCCGAGATATTTATAACGACAATTGACACTTTTCATAAGTGTTTCTTGAGATTAGCGCGCTATTTTTGATTTATATTTTTAATATCTTCTAAAGTAATAAGATTTTGATGAAAAGCTATTATGTAGATATTGTACATAAATATCAGAATTATTGTTTAAGTATTAATTATTTTGTTTTGAAAATACAGCGGTGTCAAATTCATAACTTATCGTAATATTCAAAATATGTATACTGTAAATATGTACATATTTAAATACTTAAATATCTCTTTCTATTATCTGTGCATTTCTATTAAATTAACTGGTGTATAAATATAATAATTGCGTTAATAAAAAAATGAAAAATAAGATTTTCGTATTTGTAATATCGTGTATATATAGAGTGACTCATTTTAATCTTAACAAGAAAATATTTCAAAAAATATGGAAGATATGAAATCATTTTTCAGATGAAAGTTGTGAGGTTTGGAGGGGGACATAAGATGATGACCTTTACTTTGTTGTACAGTCAATAATTCCAGATCATTTTAAGGTCAAATTCATATTTTTAAATGAAATCATATATTTTATTTAACGCAAATTAATTTCTTTGCTCGTTATACGTGTAAAAGTACTAGGGTATGGTCATCTAAATTCGAATACTTTTCGAGTTACTTTACTTTCTATCCTGATATTTTTCAGTACAAGATATGAAATATCTCGTAAACTTTTTCTTTTTCGATGTCATAATCGTAACACTTTTGTATATAGAATGGCAAATAGATCGCTTTATGCAAACATAGAGAAACTTTAAAAAAAATTCATTATATTTTATAAATGCATCGATACACCAATATACAACGATTAATATCAGTAATCGATTTTTTTTATATCATTACTTAAAAATGTGTTAAGGTGATATTATCAAAAAGTGAATATTTCATGAGATATTTTATATCTCGTGCTAAAAAATATCATAATGGAAAGTAAAATAACTCGAAAAGTATTCGTATTTAGTTGACTTGCCCTAGCATTTTTATACGTATAATAAGCAGAGAAATTGATTTGTGTTAAAAAAATATATATATGAATCTATTTAAAAAAAGTGAAGTTGACCTTGAAATGGTCTTGAATATTTGACTGTACAACGAAACTAAAGTCACATGTCTCCCTCCAAACCTTATATCTGAAACATTTTCCTATATCTTCTATATTTTTCAAAATATTTTCCTGTTAAAATTAAAATGAATCGTTCTGTATATCTCTACCTCAACTTCGTTGAAACTTCGTTTCAAGTTAACATTTATCATTTAGATAATGAAATAAATATGTAGAAACTAATGTTGCTTGATAAATTTACGAACGGCCCCTTTGATGCGTCACTGAAAATACGGTATTAATGGGCAATACATCCTTAATGCGTAATCTTTACGATGCTGCTGGTGGGACTACATATTTATTAACTCATGTGTTACTTCTTATGATGTAGGTGCAGTGATAATGGGACTGGGATCTATGATCTTTATGGTGCCACATTTCACAGCGGAACCCAACTTGACGACAACAGCGAATCATTCCAATTCGGATAATATTTGTCGCGGCGTATCGTTACGTGAACAAGATATGGGTCTGGGTATGTCTATATTTACAATTGTTTCTCCTGTTGCATTTATAAATATTTATTTATGTTTAAATTATATTCATTTAAAAGTTTCATATGAGGAAAACATTGTATCGAGTTTTCTTTTAAGAAATGTCACGATTTTTTTTCCGGTTAAAGTTAAAATCCGTACAATTTGGAAATCTGTTCGCAGGTCGACTCTCGTCAGGGTTATCCTCGCCCCCCTTAGCACCACATAATAATTTAAGAGGTGACAATTGCATACAGGGATCTCCATCTACAGCTGGACCCGTCATGCTGTTTGTACTTGCTCAGTTACTATTAGGATGTGGAGGTTCTCCTTTGTTTACTCTTGGTACTACTTATATAGACGATCACGTGAGACCGGAAAGTGCATCTTTATATATCGGTGAGTAAAAATGCTGTAAGATTGCGTACATGTAGATAAGTGCTTTCTAAAAGCGAGGGAGATAAAACAAGACAATTCTTAGTTAGGTCGAATCTTTGCGCTCTTACATCTATGTTCTGGTCCCGAGATATATACCTTTTCTTCTTCTTCTCTTCATTTTCAAGTATGCATCGGGGAATCTTTTTCATTTACCGTGAAAAATATTTCCTTCTCTTTTTCAGGTTGTATGTATAGTATGGCGGCCTTTGGACCAGTCTTAGGCTTTCTTCTCGGAGCGTATCTTTTATCCTTCCATATGGACTCGTTTTCTGGAACGATTATAAGCATCGGTAAGAAAAATCTCTCTCCTTGTATTTTAATACCGCATGCCATTGTTACTCTTCGCTTGTGAGCTCACCTGTAACACGAATTTTTCAGATCCCGGAGATCACAGATGGGTCGGCATGTGGTGGGGTGGATTCCTACTATGTGGTCTGCTCCTCATTTTAGTAGCAATCCCCTTTTTCAGTTTCCCTAAAACATTGCAACGTGAGAAAGAGAAAATAAGAATCATCGAAAAGAACAAACCAACGAACCAAAAAGAAAAAGAACAACCGAAGGAAATTAAAAAAGAAAACGTCGACGACAGTGGTTACGGCAAGGATGTGAAAGGTGAGCCGCTTCTATACACAAAAATATACATTGTACTCATGTAAATATTATATACTTGTTTCAAGTATTTCATAAATTTATATATCCGCAAGTATGTCGCAAGTGCATCATAGATATGAAATTTATTCAAAATATATCTTGAATCCTAGTATAAATTTAGTACCTCAATCAAGAGTTAAATCGAAACACCAAAACTAAAACTTCGGTTTACTTATTTAACACGTTGACTGCCAACTACGAGATATCTCGTAGGTTGTTGCCCAGGACGCCAACTACGTGTTATCTACGTCACTTCATTACTTGATTAAATCAAATTGGCTTCTTAGACCAGAATCGTGAAAAGTTCCGTGGCAGTCAACGTGTTAAATTAACCGAATTGAACTTTTCTTCAATAAGGGCTATAATATTCCGTGAAAAGAGAACGAACTCTTCTTTTGTGTGAATGTTAGTGAACTTTTCTAGTACTTGTGACGAGTACATTTTAATACTATTATCAAGAAAATATTTTTTATTCAAGATAAGCATTACTTGTAAGAAGAAAAATTAACTGAATAATTGCTTTTCTTCTCAATACAATAATATTTTTCTCGGTGTATATTCTCGATACTTTACAAAATGTTGTATCGTTAAATCTGCACACTAGTTGAGAAACGATTCCAAACAAAATAATCTGATTCTTCTCACGACAGATATTCCACGAAGTATGTGGAGGCTTGTCTGCAACCCAGTCTACGTTGTAACGTGTTTGGGAGCGTGCATGGAATTGGTGATCGTGTCTGGATTCGTGGTGTTTCTTCCCAAATATCTGGAGACGCAGTTCAGTCTGGGGAAAAGCCAAGCCAGCATCTTCACCGGCTCGATCGCAATACCAGGCGCTTGCATCGGGATTTTCTCCGGCGGATGTTTGCTCAAACGTTTAGAACTAAGGCCGAAGGGCGCGGTGCAATTCGTTCTCGTCTCGAATATTATTTGCTTGGTGTGTTACGGTCTGCTGTTTTTCCTCGGTTGCGAGAATGTAAAGATGGCTGGGACCACTATACCGTACTTTAACAGTAGTACAAAGGGCCCTGAACCCTTTCAAGTAAATCTCACTGCCGCATGCAACTTTGGTTGTGAATGCCGAATGACGGACGTCGAGCCGGTTTGCGGCAACAACGGTCTGACGTATTTTAGTCCATGTCACGCGGGTTGCACTGCCTTCAGTTCAAAATCAAACTTCACAAATTGCGCATGTGAGTGCAGGTCCAGTGTCAAAATATACGGCCTGTTCTTTTTAGCTGCACCAGTTCAAGTGCAGCTAAAAGGGACAGGCCAATAGTATTCCGATGACATCGTCGCGATTAATTGTTATTTTTGTGTCCTCAGGTATACACGGTAATTTGACTATGGTGCCACAAGCTGCTCAGGAGTTTGCAGAAGTGACCGTCGTACCGGTAGCGACCGCAGGCCCTTGCACTTCACCATGTAAAACTATATTCCCGTTTTTAATTCTCTTATTCTTCATGACGTTTATTGTCGCCGTGACTCAAATGCCTTTACTCATGATAGTATTACGGTGAGTCGCGCATCTACTTACCGGTCGTCGCACGTGCATCTTTGCGTACTAAATCGACTTTGGTTGCGTATCGATTCCAGATCCGTTTCCGAAGAAGAAAGATCCTTTGCGCTGGGTATGCAATTTGTAATCTTTCGATTGTTCGGTTATATACCTGCACCGATACTGTTCGGTAATTTAATCGACTCCACGTGTTTGCTGTGGAAGAGCACCTGTGGAGAAAAGGGAGGTCGATGTTTGCTCTACGACATCGAACAATTTAGATACAGGTATGTTTTGCTCCTTGTTGTACAGGTAGAACGGGCAAAACTGAGCAGAAAAGTCATGTACCATTTTGCAAAATTCGCAATAGTTAGTGAGGAATTAATTATTTTGTCTGAGCTAATGAACGCATAGGAAAGGGTAGACCAGACACTGTATAAAGAAAAATTGCTTACTTCTGAAGATTTTCTACGTTCCTAACCTCGGACAAAATAATTAATTCCTCGTCAACTATTGCGAATTTTGCAATATGGTACATGACTTTTCTGCTCACCCGTTTCACCGTTCTACCTACCTACAGACCACGGGAACCGAGAACGGTCAGGGACACCCTATATATCTTTCTAATTTACAAAGTTCAACTCCATTTTATTCACTTACGCTTACATTTGCGCCATCTTTATGCCGATATTTCTTTTATACGATTTCAGATACGTCGGCCTATGTGCTGGTATAAAAATTCTAGCCTTGGCGTTATTTTTAATCGATTGGTGGCTCGTGAGAAGGAGAAGACAAATGGAAGACCAACCGCCATCCTTCACTGTCAATGAGTTTGTAGGGTCAATTATCAGCCTAGATAAACGTAAGTAACGGACAATGAACGATAAACTTAGAATATATCAGAATAAATCGTTCATAAAATGAGTATATATCATACTCATAATATGCATGCTGTCATATATGTCACAGTGTTCGAGGAGAAGCCGCATCATCAGAATTTAGGTGGAGATGGTGATGCAACTCTGCCGAGTTCCGAGATTCCAACGCCATCCTCCATCTCATCGCCTACAGAACCTACCAAGTCAACGAATCTCGAGGAAACAGGGTCGTCGAGTCAGACGCAAGATTCAACAGAGACGACAAATCGCTCAAAACACACGGATATGGAGGTCCCCGATACAAGGCAAGCGCCATTCTCCACGCAAGAACCGGAAGTCGAGATCAAACCGTCGAGTGGTATGGCGGAGAATCGTAACCGAAACGTTTAATGTTTATTTCATATTAGAAGCTATAAAAATGAATATATCAAATTGGTGATATGTAAATTTGTGACAAATTATTTTATATATACATATATAGATATATATATACACATATATACAGATATATTCGCTGATGGATTTTACCTGAGTAATACAGGTCGACATATCCACATGTACATTGTTTCTTTTCCCGTTGAAAAGTAAAAGAATGCATCACGAGATATCCATAGACAATGAAAATTTGTACGATATTGAAATACTTCAGAAGCTCTGTAAGTGTATAATGAATTCAGTTATATTTATTTATTATATTTCTCCATTTCTCCTTTTGCATACACATACACACACACACACAGTACATACTCTGCGTACCACACGTTATGGTGCGTACGTGCATAGTTGTTATTTATTAGTCAAGATGATTTGTCACAAATTTAAATAGCTGAGTTAATTACTCTTAGGGAATAATATCACTAGAACGTAAATTTTTACAGCAATCATATATATGTCAATAAGTAGATATATAACGCGTAAAGTGTAGTTCGTTTCAAACGTACAACTCGAGATTGTATTATTCATTGCACATTTAGATTTATACTGTTGCTACGTATATCGTTAACGAACAGATATATACGAGGAGGGAGGGAAGGAGGGAGGATATAAAAATGAAGTAGAGAAAGTCGGCGGATGTGCAATGTAGATAAATTTCTCTTGTCGTCCGACTCGAATCATGATAAAAATAAGCCTTGCGCCATTGCAAGAGAAGGCTAACGTAACGACGAAATTGTAAATATGAAAATTCCTGCCTTAAGAAATATACAAGACTAGACAAATGTATATTTAAAGATAATGAACTAAGTATCACACAGAACACTAACGATCTATATATATAAATATATATTATAATATCATTAGTGCAAAGTAAGAGCTACGATTTATTTTATAACTAGAGATTAGGTTTCTCGAAACCAGTAGTCAATTTAGCGTAGTGAGATAAGCGACAAAGATTAGTATGACGAATTTGTAAGTAATCTCCATTGTTGAACAGCGCGTTGGTCTATGTCTTACGTTCGTTTTCTTTTGGAGATAAATGCAACCGTTTCAAGTGCGCATTGCATAAGCCGCACGTGATCTCTTATCTCCTCTTAGTTCTACTATACACTCTTCTTTCCTTCGGTTTGTAGGCAACCGTTTCTTTTCGTGAGCTTTTCATGGAATTATAGAGAATAATTTTTCCACGAGAACCATGGAAATCACTATATATTCTACATCATACAAACGATGCTTCCAAGCAACGAAAATGATACTTTTTTGGGGGGGGGGGGATTAACTGTGGCTCAGTATATCGAGAGATAATTGGGGGGTTGATACCACTGCTTTCTGTTTCAATTAAAAATCCTGGCTTTACGCAAAGAGCTCGCTCGCAGTACGGGGAGCCTATTTGCTTCGTACCTGAAAGCCTCTCGAATCAATTTCGATATATAAAAAAAAAAGGAAACTATTATAAAATCACTCAGGAATGTGAAATTCTATATTCTAGTGGATAGTGTGGCACTTCTAATTTAACTCAAAGAACTCATTATATCAATTAATATACCATTATATGAAATGAGAGATTGTAACATAAAGGAAAAATGTAAGCTTGTCTTCGTTGCACGTCGATTCCATTTCTTCTTCAATGAAACGAACACCGTGAAAAATTTGAATACTGAACTGTAAGTGAGGAAAAAAAACCGTGTTATAGAAACAATCTAGGCGCAATTGCTTTTCGCGGATATGTTCGCCGATCGATTGGGATATTTCTCTATAGGCTATTCCGCTGCGACGTTAAGGGTACTAAACAGTTTCGCGTACATACATGCTTCTGAAAATGAGTGAACATAGTCTTAATTTCACGCATTTCCACCACACTCTCCCCCGCTTTGGCCCGCCACTGTCAATTTCTCGAAAACTGTAATACACGTTACTATATTTTAGATGGGATTTTCGAGTTTAATGTAAACTTCGTCAAAGTTAACCGTTCGCACATCACGTTTCGAGGAACAGCGCGCGTATGATCTCCGTAACTACATATTACTAAACACTTATATACCCGCTTTGTGATATAAACTTCTTCCGAACGGTAACCTTTGAGGAAGAACCGTAGAGAATAACAAAAAGTGCTGTGAATAATGAGAGAAGGAGGGAGAGAGAGAGAGAGAGAGAGAGGAAAATACACGCGTTAAAATCAAATTTAATTCAATTACATGCCGACGGTAGAAAGAAAGAGAGAGATAGAGAGAGGAGGAGGCGCGGATTAACGCTGGATCTGTGTCCTGCGAGCGACTGTACATACGTAAAATAATAGTTAGAGCGATTTATATCCGAGAGAAATCCGAGTGGAGAACGCATGTATCGCATCGTACTATAATCTCGTTCGTTGAGGTTGCCATGATAAAGCGATATTGTTATCGACGTAAGCGGGTGATTACGGCGTAATCGATTTCGATTGACTCACCTGTAGCCTATAATTTATACATAGCTCGTATTTATTCTTGATTTTTAGAAGAACGTTACTTAAATACTTTTGTAAGAATTTTTCTCTTATACGTATATATTTGTCTTCTGGGTTTTTTTTTTGGCCATATAACGACTCGAGACGCGCACCGAATAATGCGTATGTCACCGGATCTTACTGTTGCTATAATTATTCTCTCGACTCTTCATTACCGTGCTTTCGTTTACTTTCTTACAATTAAATATATCGGTTTTACGATTTTCGAATTCCATTGCTCCATCGGCTATTACTATTATTACCATCGTTACTACCGGTAATATACCGCGCGTTTACCATTACTGTTGCCACCACCACTGCTACAAGTACCGCTACGACAACCGTTACTACTAGTTAGTACTGTGTCGTTAATTTTTATAAAACCTTTCGTTCGGCTTGATCTAATTTTCTTCTTTTTTTTTCTTCTTTTTTTGCTTACGATCGTTAAGATTAATGCGTATAACATTCCGGAGCTACTGTAAGTAGAACGTTTCGGTAAAGGTGTGTGTGCTTGCGTGCGTACGTGCATGCATGCATGCGTGCGTGCGTGCGTGCGTGCGTGCGTGCGTCATGGATGTGTCAGTGAATGAAAAAGTATGAAAAGAACGTAGAGATAAAGGGAAAAGTTAGAAATGATAGAACATGAAGGAACGGTCGATTATTTGCTAGAGATCGTAGCTGTTGGAGGTGTGCGGCTTCTCGAGAATCGGGTCGGATATTTTCGTCGGGTATTTTCTTCGGGTTGGGGTTGGGGGGAGGGAGCCTGATTTCGGATATTCGCACACCTCTACGTAGTGGTAATTACGTTTAAGTGAGGAAACTGTTATGTACATACATATGATTATTACATTAACATAAGCTGCTTATAGATGTAATGTATTTTTTGTAGGGACCATAATATATAAGCGGAATATATATATATATATATATATATATATATATACACACACACACACATATATATATATATATATATATATATATATATATGAAGTTACGAACAGTACTAACGAGTGATACAAATCGATCTTTGTCACACTTTTGAAAGCAATACGCAATCGATACCGCAACACGGTAATAACGCGAGAAACAAAAGAGTGAAAGAAGGAGGGAGGGGGGAGGGAGAGAGAGAGAGAGAGAGAGAGATTGTGAGAGTAAATGCATTATCATTTGCGTTTCTCACGGTGATTATAATAAAGCGAGATAACGTGTGTCTTAAACGCTGATCGGAACGATAAAAAGGCGTGCGGCGCGCGATATTAGATAATAAATATAACGCGATGCGAGACTTAGAAAATTGAATCTATAGAATTTTTTCCGCTTTAGAAGCACACGGATTGAACTATCCAAGTTGAGATATGCCTTAAAATATAAGAGAATTAAACGATTGACTCTTTCGTAGCGACGTTACTCGTCCGAAATGCTACTATAATTTCCGGCATTAACGAGCAGCTTTCTTTAGGTAATCGCTTACGGCAATCGAAATATATTCGGAAATACTGAATCTTGTATTTTTTAAACATGAAAAAACGCACATTTCCGCAGCGAAAGGGTTAAAGCGACGAGATCGTAAGAACGCGAAGAGGACGTTTGCGATGCTGCGAATAAAAAAGAAAATGATCCATCTTCATAGAATGGGCAATCCCCCCAAAAATATCTCTATTTTGTATCGATACATAAAAAATATGAGATGGTATTGGCCTATCTCATATTTGTGGTGTATCGATCTTTTCGTTTACGATACGTATCGATACGAAATGTCGACATTTTTTACGGTATCGCCCATCTCTACTCTAAAGTCGTTGTAGCGCACTTTTGTAAGTCGCAGTCTTGTTTCACGGTAATTCCGAGTGTGTGTTAAAAGTGCTCACAATTGGCGCTGCATTTGTAATGTCCGTGAGATCCTCGCTTCTTATCGATCTCGTTCCCCCTCTTGTGACGAAAATTGACATTCTGAATTTCCAAGAGCGCCTCGCGCAAATCGCAAACGATCGTACCGAAAGGGAATGAGCCGCGCACGACTTTTATGCGGTTGATGCACACGATTTTACGTGTCTCGCGTGCCAGAGTCATTATTGTCGAATTACTGATTCAATTGGGAAAAAATAGGGATAATAATATTATAACGATCGGGAAAAAGAAACGCCTTTTACTTGACTCATACAAGCCTAATTTTTCGAAGAGTAAGGCACAAACAGACAATGTATTTACAATGAATAAATGTTTTGAAAACTGTTAATCCCCGCATATCTCGCTCCCGATAACGCATGAGCACTGAGTTCCGGAAATCATTGGCAATACTAAAAATTAATTTATATTAACACATTAACGGCGGGCGATATTTTGTGTGATCATAAAAACTTTAAGGTACAGTCGAGCTAAATTGTTTTACTACGACTCCCGCCTTTAAGCCGCAGTCGAGCTAAATCGTAGTACTACGACTCCCGCCCTTAATGTGTTAAGAGAAGCAATATTTTGTGCGTTGATATTTATATATTGAATTTTAACTGGTCAAATAATTTTGCAGTATGAATGGATGAGTATGGTTAAAGTGAATTTTTTAAACAAAGTCCCTTGACATTAAGTCGGAATAAATAAATATTTCTACTGAAAATCTATATATAGTTCATGTTACGTATACTGTAGATTTTCAGTGCTAGCAATGAATATTGGGGGAACGCAGCTCATGATTGTTTCGGAACCGTTTCGAGCAGATCGACGGTGCGAAACGATAATTTCATCGATTCGCACGTTCCGCACTGCAAGTGGATCTTGCGAAACGTCTATTTCTCTCGATATATTGCGCATATTTCTCTCTCGAAACTCGCGGTTACATTTAAATTTTCTCTGTGCAGAACGGTATTGGAATTTCGCACGTTCCTCGATTGTCCAATCATAGTGAAGTTCTGACCAGAGCACTTCCTGCCATTTCCGCCATTTCCTAACCCGTTCATCCATCCGGTATCTCCAAATGGATAAGATTCGCGCATGCGTCAGCAGTCCGTTCGGTGTTCAGTAGCGTATTTATCTCTCAAAATAAGAGATATCACTAAGCCGGGCAGAAGTGAACGTCGGGAAATGTATGAAAATCTGCGTCGGCCGATTACGAAAAGGTGGAAATCAAGTCGTTTGCTTTGCAAATTATTAATCAATAATTACACATATATATTAATATTCGTTCAGGAATGAGAAAGTAGCGGAAAATCGTATCAGTGCCCTGAGAGCAGTATACCGCAGTTTAAAGTACGGTATGCGAGTTTTACACAAGTTTATTCGTCCAGTCACCATGAAATTAGTGAATTTCCTCGCCACACGGTAAATTTACACACTCGACGCGCCATTTGACCACATTTCGCGACGTGGAGGAGGGAAACAAGCGGAAAAATGTGCACGACGCGCGGAGGAGACGACTCACACTGGTACGGGCCTGAGCCGCGCGGTCACGTGGCCGGGCACGCAGGTTCCGGATGCGCGCGGCGACGCGGCGCGCGTGGTGGGAGTCGCCCTTTCATCCGGAGTGCGTCCGTCAGTGTAGTCGGTCGTTCCAGTTGTTCACGGGCTTCTCTGGCGAGTGGACGAGTGCGCGAGCGGTGCGAATATCCTCAGCGTGTTTCCTGTCACCTACGGAGTCGCGTTTTCGCTAACGAACGCCCCACCGTAGCTTCCATATTCAATGTGTATGGCGATTCAGGTGAGTGCTCTCTCGCGCCTGTCGATTTTCTCGCGTAGCCTCGCGCAAAAACGACGCGCTGAATCGCGAGCCGTGCACATCGTGATGTGCGTGCGCGTACGTACGTACCGACGGACGGATCAACGAAATGTCGATCGCTCGTCGCGTTTGCGGTTTCCTTGGCTGTACACGCTCGCACACCGTGCGCGCGCGCGCGCTACGTGTGTGCGTGCGTCCGCCCCTCTCTCTCACTCTCTCTCCCTCCGTGTACTGCGTTTCGTAGATGTGCGCGCGGCGTGGCGCGGCGCGGGCGACGAACTCTGGCGTCTCGTCTCTCCGCTGCCGCGCCAGCTCCATCGAGACGCCTTTTTTTCATCGGACACGCTCGCCGCGCCGTCGAAACGCGAGTCCCTCGGCACGCGCGCATATACACATACATACATACGTATACACATATACACGAGAGAGAGAGAGAGAGAGAGTGGGTGAGACGGACGCACTTCCAATCCCGTGAAATGTCCCCGCATAGCCGAGCCGCCGAGGGCTCTACACCCAGTTGGGACGCGTCGGATCGCCTCGTCTCGAGGCGTGACGCCTCTCCTTTCCCAGCTTTGCGAGAACGCCGCGCGGAGGCCCGTTTTATACACAGGCTCGCACAGGAAGGACGCGCGGCACTTTGCACGCTCAAGCGGCGGAACGGAGCACACGCGTTTCGGAACCCCGCGTACTCGTCGTTGCCTCTTCTTTCCTCGCGCGTGTATGTGTGGGATGGAGGGAGGAAACGCAGAACGAGAGCGCTATACTACGTTAGACGGTCCCGATGTGTAAGTGGATCTCTCTCTTCCTTTCTCTCTCCGCAGCCCTCTGGACGGCGCGTGAAACGTCAAGCGTGCCGTCGAGACCGACTGCTGCCGCCGCACACATGACGCTCCTCGCCCGGCGGATCGCTCGTGCGAGCGATTCTCTCACGCTCCCGATCCGATCCTTCCGGTCGTAATCGATGAATGTAGAGTCCCCTCTCCCTCCTTTCTTATTTGGTGACGCGTTTACGTGTATAGAGTAAGAAAGAACAAAAAAAAACTGTGTACGCTTCGAGGTACATGTGACCGCACGAAATCGCACGACGAAAGTGACGAGCTCGCGAGCGAGGAAACTCGCTCGTCGACCCGGCGTCGTCTCCGCGATCTCTCGGCTCACGCCGCTCGCGGAATCGCCGAGTTCACTCGCGGTATATATCGCGGCCGTGACTCAGCGCGTAACAATGTCAGCGAGTATCTCGCAAGACGTCGGGTGTGCACTACGGTTTATTCCCGTTCGGAGGAAGGCGCGTCGCCGGACGACTCTGCCGAGGCGCCTGCAGCCTCCGAAGCCGAGTTCAACTCTCCGGTTTCGTCGACGCCGTCCTCCTTGGCGCGCGCGGCAGCGGTTTGTTTATCGACGATGAGACGAATTCGCGATGAGCGCTCGAATTTAAAACAGCGAGCGACCAGTGAGCGCTCCGTGATTATTGGTCTTTATTGTTGGGTCTCTAAATTTAGATGAAATGGCTGCGCTCAGCGAGCAGCTTTTAGAAGATGGACGTGTGATTAGCAGATCCTAAAGTAAACACCGATCATGGATAATTATTACTCAACGATTGCACAACCATTGTGTCTTCTGAACATAACCATTGGTCTTTATTGTCAGATCCACAAATTTGGACCGATTACGTTATTGGCCAATTATTCAACCGGTATACAATTTATCTTCCGAACTCAACCAACCAATAGATTTTTTCGGATCTCGTACCGAGAGGAATCGGAAGGGGGCGGGGGGCGTCGAGCTGGAACGCGCGTTCGATCAGCGTCGCGAGAAATCTTAACCTCTCTTTCTTCCTCGTACGGCTAATCGCTAATCCCCCCCGCTGTTAATTATAATTGTGACGCGGGCAAAAAGTAGCCGACGACTAGCTGGTTTATTTAGGAGCGTCCCTGTTCGCTCGATAGATCTGATCTCCCACACATTTTCGCCCGATTACCACCCCGTGGTGACTCGGTTTCTCGGAAAAACGGAAAAACGGGGTTGACGTCATTCGGCGGTACGACGCGACGCGACCAAGAGGCGTCTAACTACACAACGGACGAGCGAACACGCGCGCTGTGTCTATGTGTGGTGTGCGTGTACTATGTGTATATATATTATACACGCGTGGTGGTACGGCAACCGAGAGATTATTGCGTCCGCGAACTTCGGCCATGTTTTACTTGCACTTTACGTCAACCGGTCCGATAGGTGCGAAATTGCGGTCATTATCGTGACTTCGGCTTATCGACCACGCGAGCATGGAGTGTCTTCGATCGTCGTCTTTTCGTTCGAGCCAGCACGAATCATGGTCAATGACGAGCGCAGTCCGCGTTCGGCGAAAACTACCGCGAATCGTTAGTGACTGCTCCCCCCCCCCAATTGTGCAATTTATCGTCCGCGTGTACACAGTCTGCGCGTTTCTGTGCTGCGAATGACGAGACAGCGCACGGCTGAGAGAGAGAGAGAGAGAGAGAGAGCGATATCGAGAACGGTCGCGTTATCAGTTTTGTAATCGCGATACCAAGGCGGCGCGATGATTTTCGCAAAATTCGAATTCTCTTCTCGAGCAGCGATGAGAGCGATTCTCGCGAGACGTACGGTGGAATCTTACGACCGGAAAGACTCGTTTGAGCTCACGCTCGATCTTGCTCGGGACTGTGTTGCCGCTCGTCTCGAGGGATCCTCTCGGAACATCGTCATCAGCCGCGCACGAGTGGCCGTCGTCGTGCGTTTTGCACGTGACGAGGTCGCGTTTATTAACACGTTACACCACGTTTTTTCGCATTCTTTTTAATTTCCTCCGAGACCGCGAGTGAAGTGTATAAATAGGGGAGGAATGTGTCAGGAAAACCGAAGCTTCGTCTGAAGTTGGTTGAAACGTGCGCACGGGAAAAAAATTTGATCGAATTTACCAGACATAGTGGACAAACCGAACGCGTTTCATTAATTTGCACGCTGTCTGATAAATTCAACCAAACTTTCCTCCGCGCACAAATCTGTGCAGCTCGCGATGCGTTTTAGTATGGCCGGCGTCATGTGTGCTGTACCATTCTTTAGATAGCGATTCACGCGATTTTGAGCCTTATAACATTAACGCGTAAGATTGAAAATCGCAGAAGTAACTCTACATTGAAAAAATACCACCGCTCGAGTAATATTTGCTTCATCCAAGTAAAATGGTTAACTCTAGTGCTCTTTGGTAGATATTTACTAGAAGTAGGAATATAGTTGGCTATGTGCAATGTGATATTTCCTTCGTACATGTAGACATTCACTTGTATGTTAGAACATTTGTAGTTGCAATGTTAGGATTGTAGTGGATCTAATTACGATAGTTTCGTGTACATATGTGTACGAAACTAAAATTGTGTTACAAATATATAAATATAGTATATAGTGTAATATATGTACTATATATAGTAGTATTTAGTAAGTACACACAATGAAGAAAGTTTTTCTTGGATTTAATTTACGCGTTTGTACGACTTGGGTTTTTCACACATTGCGTTTGAATGAAAATGTTGTTTCACCAGAATAAACCATGTTTGGTAAAAAAAGAAAAACGGGGTTATTTAGAGGAGAAATAATATTAGGTTTCGAATAAAAAAAAATTATTTCGTTTTATATTAAGTATTGCTCTGCTGGAAAAAAAATTTATTTAATATTTCCGATATAGTATTATTTCTTTCAAACAATTGATTGCCTGTAATAACCATTATAATGATTGGATAAAAATACAAAAAAAGAATATTATTCGACGTAAAGATATTTATTATCTGAGAAACTAAGCAATCCTGTTTGTCGAATCGAGCATTCGTTTGTTTGCTCGCTCCATTCCAAGAGACAAATCTGCTTTAATTAAAAAAAATTCCACTGAATCCGAAGAAACATTTTCTGCGTACGCGGTAACAAATGTCAATTTAGGAAATGATACAATATGCATGACGCCGACTGTACATCTCGCTCGTATATTAAAATACATATCGCTCCGGAAATATTCCGCTGTCGCGAATTCGGAGAACGGGACTCGGCTTTTCCGAATAAAAAGTCGTTATCCGTCCGCCGTCATCTCGTCTTACGCGACCACGTGCGCGATCTGGTTCGCGTGGGTCATCGAATTACGCCGCGGTCGCATTTCACGTATGTAGAACATATCAAATACGATCGTAACTCGCGAAATTGGCTCGCGCCGCGTGCGCACGTCCTGTGGAGAGAGAGAGGGGGGGAGAGCACCATATCGTCGCGCCGATCCAGCTGAGATTTTTCACCCGTGTCCGGCGATCATGGCTTCAATGCCGTGAATTCAATCGACGCGATGTCGTCGTCGTCGTTCGCGGATCTCAGAAGGCTCGATCGATCGATCGGCAGAATTGATCGCGTCGATTCGCGGCCAAGTGTTTTCCAAACGCCTCCCTCTCGCGCCAACTTCGACACCAGTGCTCCATTGTTCGTTGTTCGTGCGTGCACACACGCGATATATGCGCGTTAGACGCGCGTATACTTTACATTCCGAGTCTGATCCGTCGTCGTGGCCTTGCTTTTTCAATTTACGCGCGCGCGTCGTTGAACTCTCTCTCTCTCTCTCTTTCGCATGCACACGCACATTTCGCAATGTTTCGTCGAATTCGCGAATATTCGTTGTTCCCGAGATCATCGTCGTCGTCGCGAATTTAAATCGAACATCGCGATGTCGGGCGTGTTTTTGCGCAACGGAAATTGCGTAAGTTTCGAGCCTTTATCCCTCTTCGTGTCGCTGATAACACCGACGTGCTTTCACACAGTCATAATTTTTTTTTCTTCTTCGGTTGAGTGCAACGACCGTGCCGTAGCTCGGTCGAACGTCACTGTGGGACTTCTCGTAGGTATTTGGAATAAAAATGACCCACGTCCGTGCCCGCACAACGTGAACTCTCGAAGGTCGTCGAAAACTCACGCGCGAAGACTTGCACTCTCCGTTGTTTCCTTTTTCTCCTGTCTTTTCGCTGATCGCTGAGGACTCGACCGAACAATCGCGAGATCAAATGCTGCGAACGGAATTGCCACCCGTCCCGGATTCATCAATATTTGTTCCGCGTCCCGACAGAATGGCGGTCGGGACGCAGGGATATCCCAATTTTTACACAACGTACATACTCTTATGCTGGTGTCGTTGTAAAGCTATTAGGGGGACTTGCAAATAAAATATCGATAGATACATTGTTTCCGTAATTATGATGTAGTAAAACCGATATTGCTAAATTCTTCTGCCGAAGATATCAGATATTGATCAAAAGTGGACAAATATCTTCAGAAGTGTAAAGAAAGAAAAGCTACACGACTTATCGCTTGCTGTTTATCTTGTACTTCCAACATTCCGTCATCTAATGCATTTGTAGAGCGGGTATTTTCCCACATGTTATTAAAGTGGATGAATGTTAGGAACTGGTATTCCGTGAAGTTAATATAGTTAATTAGAATTGATTAGATTGAAAATTTAGACATGTCTCGTACAAAATTTACACAATATATTAAAAATGATAGAGATTAAGTAACGCTGCTCAAAGCAATTAAAAGTACACGTGGAAACAAAAGTAAATTTAATTTTTTATATTTTATTAATAGAAGTTTTGAATAAATATTTTGTATTTGAATGAATACATGTCTTCACGTACAGTTGTCAGATATGTCAATATTACATTGCTTGTTATTTATATTATTATTATATTTCATTTTATTACAGTTTGTCTTTTTATGTTTAAAAATTGATTTGTTCTGCTCTGATTATTTTCAAGTATTATTAATATATTATATACCAGTAAAAAGATAAACATAGACTATGCGTATTTCAAAAAATGTTGGTCAAATCCCCCCCCCCCCNAAAGTCCTGATTTCCCTCGAAAGAAAAGATGGTAAACTCTGGCTGCGAATGTTCTTCCGCTTGATGATCCTCAACGCGAAAATCTCGTGCATGGCATTTAGTTTATTCATGCGATTATCGCGCTAATAAAATGCGTATGCGTAGCGAAGTTGTGCATCGAATGTCAGAGAGGAACAACGTCGACGACGAAACTGCGCTCACGATTCGTAAGAACGGATCTAGCATTCAGTTTCCTGTTATGTAAATTGCACTGCATTATATAACGGTGAACAGTCCGGGGCAGGAAGCTAGGAGTGGCTGGAGTGGCCATGCTGCACGTGGCATAATTGCGAGAATATTAATTAATGTAATTAGTTGCGCAGTCTCTTACATCTCTCGCGTGTGCTATCGACGCGTTCCTTTTTTTATGGTTTTCACCCCCCCCCCCCCCCCCNTGTATGTTTGTGTCGCTTACGAAAGACAAGATACGGACACGTCAATCAGGCATAGGCAATTATTTGAAATCTACACAACAATGCTATCTTCAAATACCAAAGATTCGGAGGAATTTTGAGAGTTATTTTGCTATTTAAGGAATGTTCGGAAATTCTCTGTACCATGCTATCACTAACGTTATTCATCACAATGTCTAATAAATAAACAGGATTAGGAATTAACATCCCATACCTGAGATTTTTATCATTTTTACCTTCTATATGGTTCTACATCGAATCTACTTTGGCATCGCGCGTTTCGTTACAATAAATCCTACGCAGTAAAATATTTTGTTACTTTAACATGGAGAATATATTAAAAAATACACAAATACAATATATGTTGACAAGATGAATGTGTGACAAAAGTTCAATGGATCGTTTTTAGTACAAAATTTTTTATTGTGTACAAACTAATTTCTTATATACAACATACTAATATTATATTCAATATATAATATATATATAGACAATTTTTGAAAACTTAATGCAGAACTAAGTAGACTTAATGTAAAACTGAAATTTCGACTCAGATTTTGTCGTAATATTGCGCAATATTGTCGCAGTATTGAATATAGCATTATTTATGGTAACATCTGAAAGAGTTGCTAACACAACGACATAAAAATAGTTTGAGAAAAGCAAT
>NW_014555637.1:117247-141531 GCF_001313825.1 Dinoponera quadriceps
ATATATATATATATATATATATATATATATATATCTTATATTGCTATATTAAACTATACGTGGGTAAATTGTAAAATTTCCGAAATCGCCACTAGAAGATTGCTTTTCTCAAACTATTTTTATGGAATTATTTCCGTTTGTAACATCAAAAACCGGTTATTAGTGCTCTATTAATACTACAAGTAGGGAGTTATTTCCGTTTTCTCTACATTGAAAACTTGATGTCGAACCAAGTAGACTTGATGGTGGGATCTTCAGGAAATTTCTGCTCGAGAATGGACCGAATGTTTGCGGATCGGCCGAAAAGATTGCGGACACGCCGGACCGTAAAAGGACAAAACCATCGAAAAGGCTTCGAAGGGTCGTCCGAAAGTCGTTAATGATAATCACGGTGTCGAATTCGAGTCGGGTTCAATGGGCGTTTCTGTTTCGTCCAAACGAACTGGACACTGGGAGCACGCGCTAAGCGCGTGTGCTCCGAGTAATTTGACGAAGGAGGAGAGCTCTGCAGCATTAATAAGTACCGTCTCTCTCTTTTTCTGTCGGTGTCGTCTTTTCAGAGACCTCCGACCAGACCCCGGTGGCCAAGGGCTTTCCCGTAAGATTATTCCGAGATACTCTCCTCTTTCTTCCCGCCGCGCCACGTGTTGGATAGAGTTACTATCTCGACTAGACCGGTTGCGAACGATACGTGTGGCTTGAGGCAAAGGACGATTCAGCACGACGGGTGTGCAGGGCCGTACGCGCGAACACGAAATGCTCTCGTCGCTAAACGCTCTCGCTCCCCGGCTGGTCGAAAAACTCGTCTCACCGAGAGCCGTCTTGATCCTGACAGTAACATGTTGGACCTATGAGGTCTACACATTTTCTTTCGCCCTCTCTCCCCCCTTTTCCATATTTTGTGCAAGACACTATAGCTCACTTCTATTCTTCTATTACATAGAAAAAAAAGTTAGGTTTATATGACCGCTGTTATTATTAGTCGAATTTAACAACTAGTTTCCTGGCGGCAATCAGTCTGCAAGGACAATAAATAAAATATGGCGGTAAACTTGATAATTTACAAAAGTCTAAGAAGATACAAAAATTATGATTTTTGCAATTTTTTTCGTAATATACGCTTGAAAAACTTCTGATGTGTTATTTCAACGTCAAGATCACGGGTTGCTCTTTTAAAAGGTTAACTCTCTAATGGCAAGATGAATTTCCAAAGTATCCAGGAAAGTGAGGTTGGATCCAATCTCGTGCCTTGTTTTGTTCATTTTTCATGTAATCAATGTGGATAAAAGAAGTAAATAACAGCATGAAACATTTCTTAAGAAGAGGAACAGCGCGCGCATGATGTAAAATAAACGAAGTTGTGCAGTCACTCTGACCCCACTTTACCATTAGAGAATTAACTTTATATTTACTATTTGTAAAAAAAAACAAAAGAGAAAGAGAGAGATCTCACGGAAGAAATACGGAGAAAATTGTCGAGAATTTATCTCAAAGACACTCGCATTCTATCAGCCAGAAATATTTGTCTTCATGATAGAAAGATAAAAAAGCGAACAAGTTTTAACTAGATATCCACGGTCTTGTTTTATCTTCAAAGAAGAAAAATTTGCAGGTCAGTAGTGTCTCACCAACGGTTCCTTGTTCTCTCCGCTGCGACGATTCGGGGAACAGCGGTCCGCCTTCGTTATTCTGCTTAGAAAAGGCTGCCGGACTTGAAAAATAAATATTCTGAAACTCACGTACTGAAGAGAAATTAATCCTCTCAAGGAAAGGTGTAGTCGTGAGTGACCGAAATATATGAATATGCATTCTGTTTGATTAACAATAGGAAAGGGCACAAAAATTATACGGTACAATAAACAGGAATATATTCTTAAAAGATATTACGTTATATTACATTAATATAACAGTATTATAACGTCTTTCTCGCAAGGGTCACGAATGACCTCTATCTTTCCTTGCAAGGATTAATATACGCGAGCAACAACAGACGTGCTAAACTCAACCTAGTCTATTATACTTTTCGTCCCTTTTTATAAGCTCGTCATCGTATATGTGTGATCCTTCGCTTTAGTCTTCCCGATCCGTGGTCGTTTCTCCGAAGGCCCGGGTTATCTATTGAAAAGAAATTCCCCGAGAAGGTCCTCTTTATCTTATCCTGGTCCTCTACGCAACACATTAGAATTATCCTTTTCCGATTCGGGCACAAAGAATAGAAAGATCCAGCCTACGCTGATGACACCACCACGGAGAAATCGAGCACGGAAAACAGACGGAGGGGGGGGAGGTTCCCATTGTCAAAGCGACTGACACGCGATACCGTCCTTCCGCGAGATTCAGGCTCGGTTACGAGGTTCGACGCACTCTCGTGCTGTGCGAACGCGATCGCACGGCAGCTCGTAAGCCGATCTAGAGGCGTCGATGCGGACGAGAGTCACCTATGACGACGCGGAATCAATTTGTGTAACATTGTGTTACCGTCTCAATACTCGGCCGGAGCGATAAGGAGAGGCTCCTCGCCGGGCTCGGATTAAGTTGCCTCGTTCGCTCGCGCGCCCATGACTCTCTTGTGCCTCCGCCGCTGGTAGTCGTGGTCGCAACACGAGACAAAACACGCTCGCGGACGAAAAACAAGAGCGCTGTGAATAGACCACCACCGTCGTCGCGTGTCGCCCGCCCTCGTCGCGATCGAAGCCTTCCTCGCCGCGCTTTCGCCTCGCGAGCGGCGGATTTCCGGCGCTCTTAAATTTAGCCGCCGCGGAGCGCGGGGTGGCGGCTCGCTTCCGAAACAATTAGCGCCGGCGAAACGCAGGAATCTGGGCGAATTGGGAAAACTGCCAGCCCTCTGCAGGGAGGGAGGGGTAATTGATTGGCGCGGAGGAGCGTAATTACACACCGGCGCCAAACTAACCGATCCTTCGCCTCGTTTTGCAAATACGGGAAGTATGAGTCACACGTACACACACACACACATATGCGTGCGTGTTCCTAGGCACGTGCTCGGGGCGATGCGCACTCTCGCGGGACTCTTTCCGTTCCGCCTAAGAACGTCCGCGGGATCGCGCGAAGAACGCGCTGCATCGTCGCGAGTGAATCTTCGTGTTCGTCTCCGCGAAATCCAGCTGAGTTTCGGTCTCGTTTCGTGACGTAAGAGAACTTGGAGATGGTCTCGCTCGACAATAAATAAATGTGCACACACGCGTGTGTGTACGTCAGACGAAGCCGCGTCGCACATCGAGTGGCGAGTGCGTCGCAGCTTGTCCGCTTAAAAATAGAGCATCGGGTGTGGTATCTCGCGGGGGGAGGGGGAATGTCGGCGGAGTTTTCGAGTGGATCGAATGTCTTCTCTCGTCCGTGTGCCGGTCTTCTCCAAAGGACGATGAATGTTATATCCCCGCTCTCCGCCGCAGGAGTGTCGCTCGACGAAGGAGAGAACGAGAGAGAGAGAGAGAGATTCGACGCCCAGACGCGCCTAGGGTGGACGACCGGTGTCACTGACCTTGCTTAACGATCGCCAATGTCTGCTGGGCCATCGACGGTAGGGCCAGCTGGGATTTTCGAAGGGGAGTCGCGCGCAAATCCGTTCCGCGGCGTCCCGAGTTTAGAAACGAGAGGAAGGGGTATATATATGGCCTTCTCGTTTTCCCGTCCCCTTCCCCCTCGTTCTCGCGACCCCCCTGTCTCGCTCTACGCCCCGGTGTATTGCTATTTTTTCGAGAGGACGAATTCTTGAATCGTGAAATTTCACGATTTTGGACTTCGAGCCAGAACAACTCACTCGACGGAAAACGTAGAAGAAAAATATCAAGACACTTTTATTAACCGATATAAACCCGAGGAATCGATCAAGCCCATCCAGAATGTTCTCAATTCGGCCGTTATCGTCGAACGAGAAATCTCGTCTGCGATCTACTAGTGCCGTCGCGCATGCACTTGACTCGATACACACAGACCGTGTATCTTGATATATACGCCGAAGGACGAAGGAACGTTCGTCGCACACGCGTGTATAAAAATACACCCGTTTTCACCCGATTTTTCCGAAGCAAGGAGCGACCAGGGTTCGCACGCATGGAGTCGCGCTGAAAATCCAACGCGATTAACGTCGAGAGAGAGCACGCTTCCGGCTGCGTCGCGCGCGCGATTGCAGGGCGTTCCGTTTAAGCCGGCGATCCTGTGTCCGAGGAGGAGGAAGAAGAAGAGGAGGTTTCTCTTATCATCCTTCGCCTGGTAACCCACTGACCTACTTGAAATATCGATTTTAACGGGCACCTGAGACCACCGCTGCTCGTGCCGCGGCCGCTTTCGTCGGCCGCGCTTTTCGCGGAGGAGGACGAGTCAGGGAGCGCATATTGAAGGATATTATTTATAGGCGCTCTTTTGCCTAAGAATAGAGCGGGACCGACGCGTAGGCGCGACATCTAAAAATCGCCTCCGAAGGTTAGGGCTAAAATTCCCAGCGTCGGCTCCTCAGGACCGTCTTCATCGCTCCGAGGCACCGCAGCGACCACTTTCTCTTTGAGTGGCCGGCGTTTCACGCGACGTTGTGTCAACGTTCGAGCGGCCCTAATTACCCTTGACACCCCGGAAAAGATACCAACCAAAGGAGTCCTCAATCCTCCAAGATTTCTCGATTTTCTTCGAAAACGGGCCACGGATTATCCTTAGCTTCTCTCCAAATCACGACCGCCATTGATTTATGTCCGTATCACACCGACAATTACCTCTGCGTCTACGATTGTCTCTTCACCGGTTAAATCGCCAGCAACTCCCTCCTGGATCGGCCAAGAGGCAATCGTAGACGCAATCGCTAATGCGACATAGGCATTAGACTCGCACCGTCGATAGTCAAAGAAACGCAAGAGACGACGCGGTACCGTTATGAACATTGCCTAATGCGCACATCGGTTCGCCCCCCCTACCCCCGGAGGGGGGCTCGTTCAACCCCGCCCCGTTGTCATCTAGAAAACTTACCGGCTGGGACGCGAGGAGAGAGAAGAGGGAAAGTGAGAAAGACGGAGGGAGGAAGAGAGGGATGCAAGAGCGATGCGCGAGGGTGGCGCAGATAATAAAACTTATGACGTGCGAGGACGTACGCGCGCGAGATATCGCATTTTGATACTCAATACGTGAAACGTCATATCTTTATGTGCTTCGCCTCGGCTTATATCGTCCCCTCCCTCTCTTTCTTCTTTCTTTCTTTCGCTCCTTCTGCCATGCTTCGTAAAAAAATTCACGACTGCAATATAGTAAAGAAGCCGTGTACGTGCACACCTTTCGTCATGCCAGACCGGAGAGCGCGTGCGTCTCCTCTCTCGGCCGCGCTCTGTGCTCGCGTATGCACCTCTCTCGGTGCATCACCCACACGTGGCCGGCGGTATGACATCACGGTGCGACGTCATAACGCCTCCTACTTCGGGCCAGCCGCTCGTTATTGATTTCCGGTGACTTAACTGGTACATTTGCGAAATACCGGGAAGCTTTCGGCCGCGCGTCGCCACCACGTGTGCGAGCGTGTCTGTTGTTTCTCGTTCTGTGTGTATATTTTGCTTTTCCCTCCTTATTCTCTTTACCTTCTCCTTCCCCCCCGCCCCTCTTCGATTTCCCTCAGCCTCGAAGGATGAGATCCGACGGTGTGTACATGCTACCTCGCGAGACACGTGCCCGCGATATCCGTGAAAAAGTAGTAACGTTCGCGCGGCGAGCCGCCGCTTGTCGTGCACTTAATCATTTCCGTTATGCTTCGCGGAAAGGGTTTCGTGCTCGAAGGACACCGCCGGCCTCGAACGGTACCAGGACGTTATCCGGCGATGCACGTGGAGTGCGCGCGACCCCGCGATGTTGACGACGTTGTTAGCGGTGACGCGGTCGCGAGATAACTCATCGTGTCGCGAACTCCCCCTCCCTCCTGTTGTTGATCCTCCGATTCCCCCGAAAGCGGGCTGCGTCGAAATTGCGCCGAGAAAGTGCCGCGGCGACGACGAGGGAGGGGGAACGAATCGTGCGATTGCACATACGCCACTGCGTAAGTGACCCAGTAATTTATCCGGTCGAGCGGCTTTTGACGTCATCAAAGCGTTTCCGTTTTCTCTCCGTCGCGCGACAAGAATGACCGTGAAAGTCGGGTCCTACCGATCGGCCGATCGGCGTTTCCACCGTCGTCGTTTCCCGTGGCAGAATGATCGCGCCACTAATGAAATGCGTGAAAGGTGGGTGGCGGATGATAATCGGATTCATAAAGGCCGTTCTGCAAGGTTCGTACGAATATGCGAAATGAGGATAATTTGTTTCTCCCGCGAACTTGCATTATTGCACTATTGCACCGGCACAAGCCCTTACAACTGCGTCTTACAGACTTAACCCTTATCGGTCGTAAGTCACCTCTCACGTGACAACAATACTTCGTCGCTGCGGTCGTACGTCACGTAGGAGGTGACAAGTCGGAACCTGTCGAAATTCGCTCTCTGTCAAATGCGGGTACGATTGCCTTGTCAGTTAAGCATAAGCAACGAAGCAATTGACATCTCCAGTGATATATCACTGCCTTTTGTACTCAATATTTTAACCCTTTGCACTCGAGCGAACCAGCAACTCGAGAGGAGTTGGCTGCTCCCGCTTATTTCATGAGTTTTTTTTACAGTTAACTTAAAATGATTTCTGACACAATATAACACTTTAAACTTGTATATTTTAACATTTTACATATCTTCACAGTTCAAAGAAAGACATTTGTTAAACGCGTTCGCGAGCGTTTTTGAGATAAGACATCTCTGTAGCCATTACCTCATAAGATTACACACAAAGGGCTAGGCGTAAATTCGTGAAGCGATATTCGTTAGGCCAAATCTAAATAAACACCGTTATCGCTCGTTTTGCCGCCCCGATCCGAGTGGTGCCTGAGAGGTACCGCTCGAGTTGTCGCATCATATCCAATGGTGCCTGAGAGGCACCTCTCGAGCGCAAAGAGTTAATATATTGAGCCCAAAGATGAATAAAGAAAACTGCGCGATATGGAACGCCATCAACAACAGACAATGTGGAGAGATTAAATGAAAAACTACATATCTTCCAACTTGATGCTAAAGGAAAACATAATGACTGTTTAGTATGTTCTAATCGTAAGTTGCCTGGAGGAAGAAAAACAACAGTATACTTCTGTGAAACGTGCAACAGAAAACCATTCCTTCATGTTGGAAATTGTTTCAAAAAATATCATATATTAAAAACTTATAAATAATTATTTGGAACTCATATATTTGTAATACTCCTTCAAAAAATAAATAATTTCTAACAAAAATGTTATTCTTATAATACTGAACATTTTTCGCATATTTACCGAAACCAGCTACAACCTAGTGAAAATCACGCGTAAAAAGCTANATAATAATAATCTCATAGATATACAAAACATGAGAAAAGGAAATAGCTGTTAATATATTATTATATAGAAAAGTATCAATTCTTTCCGGCCGCAATAGTTGTAAGCATATGGGCACCTTGCCGGGAATATCCCGGATTTCGACGGGAAAGAGTTAATGTAATATTATCGAAAAGTGAATACTTTATAAGATATTTTATATCTTATATTGAGAAATGTCAGAATAAAAAGTAAAATATCTCGAAAATTATTCATGATTTCATTCTAGTATTTTTCTACGCAGAATGAACAGAGAAATCGATTTGTACTAAAAAGAAATTATACAATTCCATTGAAAATAATGAAGTTGACCTTACAATGAGCTTAAATTATAGGACTGTACAACGAAGTTTAAAGTCATCAAAATGTGTCTCCCTCCAAACCTTACAAATTTTGTTTGAAACATTTCTTTCTATTTTACTTTATTTTTGTTATATTAAGGTGTCTCAATTTAAATGTCCCACTCTGTATACAAAAGATAAAAAATGATTGATTATTTAAGAGCTTTCTACAATAAGCCTTTAGTCATAACGCATAACGGATAAGACATAGCCAATCAGATTATTCTAGGAATAGAAATAAAAGATTCCAATTGCTAGATTCTCTTATGCGTTGTGACTAACGGCTTATAGGAAGCCCTTAAATATCATGGCACACAGAAAAGCGTAAGACGCAAGCAATAAGCATATTGAGCAGTAACAGTCGATTATTCTTCGACCGTAAGGAGAATCAATTGTGTTACCGACGAAGTCTTGCTTCTTGCGTTTTTCCGTCTACCATGGCCTTTATACTAGGAAAGGGGTGCTTAAAAATTTATTTGTGGGGCATAAGGTTTATTTCACCGAAATAAACCTTATCTCGCGGAAAATAAACCTTAATTTTTGCGAAATAAATCTGATATCTCACAAATAAATTTTTAAGTACTTATTCTTAGTGTACGGTCATATTCTCACAGGCATTATGGAATGGCCTTAAAGACGCCCTCGGCGGACATCGGTAGCGACTTATCGGGCCTGCGCACAGCCACGCGCGGAATAGGACCCATGCAATCTTATGCAATCCCATGCAATAGCGTGCAATTATGTGCGATCTCGAAAGGAGATTACTAATCCGTCTCGCCTGTTCGCAAGAGAGCTATAGGTATTGCAGCAGTAACGTGTGATTACGTTGAGCGACACGTGCGACTTGACCGACAGACCGGCGCCGCGTCAAGGCATTAATTAATTATCTAATCACAGATAAGAACTAGTGGAAATCCATGATCCTCCTAATTAATTCTCGGTTATTTGTCAACTAGCGGCAATTTACTTCTATTTTATTAGAAACCTGTCTACAGGTGAGAGAAATTCAACATCATGTTCATTTATGATGTTGCCCAGCGTGCGAGATAACGATTGGCGCTATCGAAGCGCGAAGTTGATAAAGCTACGTCAACCCTCGCGAGCGAGTGTCGTGGCGAATTTTCCGTGATCCGATTTGCGATAATGCCGAGTAGGAAAGGAAATACGATTGAAACACGTAGTACGTGGTGCACCAACGCGCGCCCACTCACGGAAAACTCCATTAATGCAGTCTCATTGCCTAGGCATAATGACATTAAAAATTTCAATGAGACGCGCTATTTTTGAATATTTGTGCGTCATGACTGCCGCTTTGACGCATCGTTGTTGATTCACCGAATAATCAACAGTTATGACGCAAGAATACACGAGAATAATTCGTCTGATTGGAAATTTCCGACATCACTATATCCAAGAAATGGGACAGCATTAATGGAATTTGCGGTTCAATAACACAGACTTCTATGTACTACCAGACTGCTAACTTCTACGAAATAAATGCCACCGAGAAATATGTATAACGGAATCATCGTACAAGTAGTATGACATTCACGCCTGATTGGTTGCATCGACCATATTGCATTTATCCACCATTCCTCTTCTATTCTATTTCACGTAGTATGCAATACATATTTTTCAGAGTCCATTTTTTGATGTAGTATATATGGCAATTAGTGGTCTAGCGATATGTAGAAATCTGTGTTCAGTATCCGATATGATAGCTTTAGTATTTATTAAATCTAGTGACCACGATATTTTTTTTTATACATCGAAAACTGTCTAAACTATATCGAGGCAATATTACCGCTTGCTCGAAATCATGATGCACGAATATGTAAATTCATTGCGCATGAATAAAAAATTTGACAGTCACTAGGCTTAATTAATGTTAAAGCTATTATGCCAGATATTGTACGGGTGATTGTGTATGCTTTATCATGCTCTAGATAATAAATTACCCGACTTTTTACCTTACACACGTACATGCAAGAATAAGTCGAAACTGTTATAATTAAAGCTATTGTGACTTATAATTAGAGTGTGATCGTTATAATTAGTTACTTATGCGATTTCTAACCTTACCTGAGCAATGAGTTTAGTTGGCTCTGTTGGAAAAAAAAAACAGTTGGAATCTCGTGATTATCCCTGGAAATTGCGCCAAAAACTCAGATTTTATGTAGCAATCCATGTGAATCTCCCGTGACAAGGAAATAAGTTCAAACTTTGGTTGAAGGAAATGAAATTTCTGATAAGGACCAAATTTAGGTTCATGATTAATAGAAATTTGGTTTTCTCCAATCAGAACGCGCTTGTCTATTATCAAGTAGATGCAATCATTAATTTCTCAGTGTACAGGTTATGTATGCCCGAGTCGAAATTTTAGTTCTAGTTTATGTCTAATTTATTAAGTGTTCCAAGGTCTTCCATCGTGCTCTTTTGATACTACGAATGGGAAATTTATTGCTGTTTTTTCCACTTAAAGACTTAATGTAGAACTAAAATTTAGACTCTGACGGGTCAAATTCCTTTGATAACCTCAAAGGAATACTTATCGTGCTACTTTGATGTCACGAGTGGGAAAACTTATTTCCGTTTTCTCCATTTGAAAACTTACTGTAGAATTTAAAATGTCGATTCAGCTAAGGTTGAAAATCGTGCAATTTTCCGTCTAAGGAATGTCACAGTACATACAGGACGACGGCGACTGGTACCCTCTTGAGACACGCGGCTCCTGGACGAAGATACGGGCAACGACCCTTCCTCTTGGCCAGGTGCAGGAATTCACCTGCGAGAAAGAGGGTACCAGCGTACCGATTTTTCTCCGTCCGTCTCCCTTTTTACCGGTCGGCGTTACTTACCTGACAGCGGGAGGAGTAGTTCTCATCGGGCGCACGTACCACCAACCGCGAAGGCGGCGAGCGTCACCGCTGTTGTCGTGAAGACCCGACGCAGAAGCTAGAGTCCGGGGGGAGGGAGGGTAGAGGGAAAGGGGGAAGGTTGAAATGGACATTGCGTGTGGCGTGCGTGCGTGTAGGGGGATCAGATGACGAGCGAGCTCTCGACTCGGTGAAGTGAAGCGATGGCGGTCAGGGGGGGGGGAAGAGAGAGACGAGGGGGAGGACGGGTGGGAAGCTGTCTCGACGCCGTGCTATTTTGATCAGCACGTCGTGGCTGGCCCAGATTCGACACGACCGCCACGCCGAGTGGTTCACGATATCACACAGCCTTGCGCTCTCGCTGGGCCCCCACGGCTGCTCCGGTTCGCGACTCCGCCGCCGCCGAACAGCTGCGACAATAAGACGCGACGGGTCGCGGTCGGGTTTCCGGCGAGTCACGGAGGATGTGAGTTGTCCAGCTCGCGGTTCACGTTCCTCGGCCGAGGGGGAGGAATCTGCCGGGACGTTGTTCGGGTGTGTCGGGTCCCGATAGATCTCGACGTGCCGAGTTGGCCGAGCGCGATCGTTGTCCGCCCGGTGAAGCTGTCGAGTGCGGCAGAAGACTCCGGCAAAACCGGGTCTGCGATAAGTGTAGTAAGCCTCCAGCCTTCCCGAGTCGAAATTTTTAATTCTACTTTAAGTCTTCAAGCGGAGGACAAGGAAATAAGTTCACACTTGGTAGCATCAATGGGACGCAATAAGTGTTCTTTTAATATTACAAAGGGAATTTAGTTCTCCGGAATTCAAAGTTTAGTTCTACATCAAGCCTTCAGATGGGGAAAATGACGATAACTTTCCCATTTAACACCAAAAGAACACGATGGAAAGCTTTTGAACACATGATGGTAGAACTGAATTAGACTTAAACTAAGATTAAAATACCGACTCGGATTTCGTTTAAGGCCCGGTTGCACCAATTGCACGATTAATTTACAGGATCGTAACTGGAAACTCTGAACTTTTTATCTTTCTCAATCTCTTCTGCGACAGAAATTTCAATTGGGCGAACCTGTAGGTCAATTGTCGTTTAACTTAAACGGAGTTTAGTGTAACTGAGCTTTGAGCAATGAAATATAACGTAATATCTGATAAAAGGTGTTTCGCGCTTCGCCAAAGGCACAATAACGCTTAAAATTCTCAGGATTTGCGACATCTACATGAGAAAAAGGAATCAGCTGTCCATGTAATACAACTGAAATCTAATTACCAGCTGTGAGCGCTAAAATACTAGATACAGGGACAAAGAGAATTAGCGAAATCAAGTAAATTTCAGTTGTAAATTACACGGACATTTCCACCTGTGTGGGAGCTATGGTTTTTACTTGTGGAAGCTACTTCTTTCCCGCGTGGTAACACTGGAGACGCTTTTCGCTAGAAATTACGTTAGAATTCAGTGTTCAGGGCAAAAGGCTAAAAGCTTGCTACACCTATTGTAGATCCAGCCTAATTTGGACACAAAGATGTGAGCTCTTGGCGCGCTGAGAGTACCGAACTTGCGGCTCTCGCGGAAGTGCACGCGCGCGCGCGAAAAGATTAAGATGTGACTTTCTGACTATCTCCGGTGGTGCGGCGGTCTTGCGGCGTCTCACGTTGCTAGCGATTCCGACACGCGACATTGGTTTCGTGAACTGAACACGCTGCCGGCGGCATAAAAGAGGGAGAAACTGAGAAAGAGAGAGAGAGAGAGAGAGTAATTGAATTTTAATTACTTGGGGCTCCCCGTGACCTCGGACTCCGCGGATCTCCCGGCGGATGACCGTGAGGTAAAGTCGGAAAGGACCGAGTTTCGCCCGCGAGAGAGCGGCTCGTGCTACACCAACGTGTACAGAAGTGTTGGATACACAGCTGGCTTTCATATAAACGGAAACTTTGAGAGTCTCAAAATAAATATCGCCTCGCGGGCGCGCGTTTGTATTTCGCCGCTTGAGACCGACTATCCCAACGCTGCTATCCAGTTGCGCTCGAGTCACCTTTTTTCTTGGCAAGTCGCTAAAAATTTTCTATTGTCCTAAATAGATATCGTGGTCGCCCATTTTTTCCTGGGCTGCCGTTAAATTTGTAAACGATAGACATTCTACACACGCATACACAAATAGTCTTAAATCAGTGATAGATATTCTCATACATGAGCAAGAACATTGTAATATTCTTAGGGAATTTTTAGTATTGAATTGACCGCAAGTAATACTTGCATCAATACAAGTTCAATGAATTCGGGACTAAAAATCTCCTAAGAAGATTATAATATTCTTGCTCATATATGAGAACATCTATCATTGATTTAATACCAATTGATTCTTCCGTTTATTTTAGCCGTTTCTCTTAATAAAACTGTCCCAAACGCGCACTTGTATCGTTTATTCCTTTGGTCTTTCCTTGTTGTAAACCGTTTGTAAACTTTCAAACCATACTATGAAAAGAACTCGCTGTATGTTGAATTATCCAAAGATAAGCCCGGGGAGATAAGAACGTTGCTTCTCTAAGTGGCCTTAGTTGCTCTCAGGATTTGACGACAAAAAATGTCACTTTTGGTCGTCATTATTTTGATAGCCGAGAGGTCACTTTTTGTTATCTTCCCTGCCAAGAAGCAGTCACTATTTCGCTCTTTCTTGTTCCGGTGATTGGATGGCAGCACTGTCATCCCACTTGCGATCTAACGTACGCTCGGCAAAATCGTGACGTGCACGTGAATTAAGCAAATCAACTCGCTCGACATCGCGCGTCTTAGTGCAAGGCAGAAATTTCCCGAGCAATAACACGGCGGGAGCAGATCCGAAGAGGAATTTCTGTTGACGTCTTTCGCGTCTGTTTCTGCTGATATCATCATTCTGCGCCCATAGATTTTTCAGCTTGACTTTTTTCTCTCTTTTTTTTTTTTCCCCCCCCCCCCCNGTAACAGGATATTAAAAATCTCTCGCGCGTCCCCGATTTTCCACTTGGCAGAATTATCTGTTTGCGCGGCGCTTTCCCTGTAAAACCGGTAGGAACGGCGATTAGCCTTGTATTTTACTTTCGTCGGAGCGATTTACGACTTTCGTTTTTCTCGACAACGTAGACGCGTATCGCGCGCGTGAGTCGTAAATTCGTCGATGTCGTCCGCGAATTATGCAATGCTTGCTCTACGCCCGCGAGACGCGTAAATCGCAGCTCGCTACCGATGCCGTTTTTCCGAGAGTTAGCATCCTGCATCTCATCGCCGTCGTCGTTTCACCGTGTCTCAGCGAGTCGCGCGAACATCATCGAGCGAGCCGCCGCGAAGAAAAACGCCGAATGAAGTGAGAAAAAAAGTTTCTTTCGGCGAACGAGTTTTAACGGAGGCAAATAGATTCTTACGTCGCTCGCAACCGGATATATATATATATATCCGTCCTGACTCCTGACCCACGATTTCTCTTGTCTCGTCTCATTCACCCACGGTATGTGGCATGCTCCTCGTTAATTGCACACCGACGAATCGGGCGAGTAATTCGCGAGTGCATTTTATTACATGGATAATCATTCGATTCAATAATATTCAACCGTAAAAAGACGTGACGTTAAAGATGAATTTTTCAAGAAACATACTTCTTGATTAATCTCTTCCGAATTTGCTCATTTGGAAATAACATCAATTTTTAAGATGAACATTACTTATTGCAATGAAAAAAGAAAGACGTTTCTTTTTATAACATTTATTTACAATTATATTTCTAGTTTTAAAGTTTTGGGAAAAACAATCGGTTTTTCCCCCATTTTCCGCGGATTATTTCGATTTCTGTCCTGAAGAAATTCGTTCAGAAATATTCATGCGTGTTTGGTTAAAACCTGCGAAATTTACTTTTTCTCCGTAAAGAAAGCAAGTATCCGCGGAAAAATGGGGACAAGACGATTTTTCCGAAATTTAAAAATTATAATTACATTAACAATCACATTTTCATTATTAAGTAGGTTTATGCATACATCAGGAAAAGAAATATAGTAGTGGGATGCCCGGAATCGAAATTTTAATTCTACATTAAATCTTCAAGTAGAGAACATTGAAATAACTTCCTATTTCTAGCATCAAAAGAACACTAATAATACTCCTTTAATGCTACAAAGAGAATTTAGACCTTCCGAGAAAAATTTTAAATTTTGCATTAAGCCTTCAAGAGTGGAGGAAACGGAAATAACTTCTCATTTGTAGCATCAAAGGGAGCACAATGGAAGACCTTTGGAGACTTAATGTAGAACTAAATAGCCTTTGTCTACAACCTTGCTTTAAAACGTAGCAATAAGCAAATTGACCAATCACAATCGCTTGTTAGAAGAATAATCGACCGTGGTTGATCAATTGGCTTACGTCTTAATGCAAAGTTGTAGACAAGAACATAGACCCTCGAATAACCAGATTGGTCGGCTTCGATCGGATCCATATTCTAATACTTCCGCGAATAATGCGCTTGTGAAGCATTATATTTCAGATATTGCACTCATTTTGCGGTACATTTTATTTGCTCCTAAATATTCTCTGACTTATTGTGAGAATAAAAGTGCCTGGTTGAAAAACTTAGTTGAGAAAAAGTACAAAATGCTTCTATGGGTCGGATAGAACCCACATGAAGCTTATTATTCGAGTTATTGTTATTTCGACTCGAGGTATCAAGGAGGACTGCGCTAACTTTTACGTTGACGTTCGTTGATGTTCGTGAAATAACATTTCTCTTAGATAGGTATAATTAAATCAATCTAAAGCCGCTGATATATAATTACAATGGGCTAAAGTTACAATCAACTTTATATAATAAATATTATCTCGCCTCGATATACCGCGCGGCCTGTCCAGGCTGGTCCTGAATTCCCGTTCGATGTAAATTCTTCCTCGCGGGGCGGAAACTTCCGCCCCATTATCTCACGTTATAGCATTCCGTTCTGTTGTCTCGCGCCTTAGCGTCCCGTCCCCCTACATATCTCACGTTCTATCGATAGAATCGCCACGAACGATCCCGGTCGGCTGGCTTTTCGCGCCTCGCTTCGGCCGGTCCGGCGGTACGTTCTCGCGCGCGACTCTACAAATAGAATTTTGTTTACCGCGAGGAGGGCCGACGCGCATCGGTCTTGTGACAAGCCCCGATGATGATGCTTTCCCGCCGATGATGGACACGAGCTCGAAATATTCGTATTAGTCGCGATCACTTTCGAAGTCGCGAATCGGTCTAGTCGCGAGCGAGCGAGCGAGCGGACGAGCGAGTGGAAGAAACGCACACGTCGTCGTCACGTACGAACACAACTTAACCGGTTCGTTTGTTTCCACAACGTAGATGTCGTACATACGTCGTATGTACATACATATTACGTGCCCGGCAGTGTTTATGCACTTGTGTGTGTGTGTGTAGGTGTGTTTGTGACAGCGGTTGTGCACTGTTTGTAAAACACGCACGCGCGGTGATTTCCGCATGAATCGCGCGACGCGAAAGAATTCCACTGGCAATGCAGTATACACACACACATATACATATCTCGTTCTTTCCCGCATCGATGCATTCGTCCGCGTTTTCCTTCCTTCGGCCAAGTTAGAAGCGCGTTCGCGAATTTTTGCTCGTAATTATCGGCCGATCGGCGCGCTTCTGCCTCTTGTTTCATACGTTTCCGACGGATCCGAATAACATCGCCAGGGAAACGTCCACGGTGTATATACGTATGCCGCCGCACATATATGCAACTTGCACACGCGAGCTCTCGAAAGCTCGTCGGTGCGGTGCAAAGTTCAAATCAGACGCATCTCGTGTGCAGGCGCGCGCACACGGGATTCCTATGCAACTCCGTGTAAACGATGTCCCAGCGAGTCCGTGTGTTGCTTTACGCGCCGTGACTTAAGTAGGTTTGTAGGTTGGCTTGAGTTTACTTTTCGCCCCAAGATCTCCTCCGTGAATGTCTAACGGTAGTCCTTGCACGGTCCGCACCCGCTCACCTCAGCCGGTACTTCCGACGCCCGTCGAAGAGATCGCGTGTACCGGTATGATCAGCCACGAAAAGGTTACAACACTTTCTTTTGCTAACCCAAGTCGAAATTTCAGTCTTACGTGAAATTTTCAAGTTGAGAAAATGGAAGTAACCTTCTATTTGCAGCATCAAAGGAGCACTAATAGGGAGTAAGAATTTCGACCTCCCGGAGGAAAATTTTGGATTCTGTGTATATTAAGCCTTCAAGTGGAGAAAACGACAATAATCTTGCTATTTGTAGTATCAAAGGAGCACAATAGAAGACCTTTGAAGACTTAATGTATTACAGCTGAAATGTTTAATTCTACGTTAAGTCTTCAAGGGAGAGGAAATAAATTCCTATTTGTAGCGTCAAAGGCACACAGTAAGTGTTCTCTTTTAATGCTACAAATGGGAGTTAAGACTTCCAGAGAGTTTCAATTTTAATTCTACGTTAAGTCTTCAAGTTGAAAAACGGCAATAATTTCCTCATTTGTAGCATAAAGTGAGCGCAGTAGAAGACCTTGGAAGACTTAACGTAGAACTAAATTAGACTTAAAGTAGAACTAAAATTTCGATCCGGGTTTAGTTTTACATTAAAATAAAAGGTCAATATCTGGATATATATCTATCTGTGAACATTCCTCTTGTTTTGATATTTAAATACAAACTTTTAATCTTTAAACGTAAAATATTTGCATATATTTAATATATGTGCATATATTCAGTGTTGCAAATTTGAATATTCATATTTAAAGACCAAAACAACAAGAATGTCCACAGTTAGATGTATCAGTTCAGCATACTTTTATTTTAACTCCGCTTAGTTCTACATTAAATCCTCAAGGAGAAAATAGAAATAACTTTCCATTTATAGCGTCAAAGAAGCACAATAGAAGACCTAATGAAGAATTAATGTAGAACCAACTTAAGATTTAATGTAGAAACTAAACCTTTGACTCTGGATCTTCCTGGATTGGATATGCGAAGAACTCGAAAAGAAACGTTACAGCCTTTTCGTGACTGACCACATCTCGTTACCTGGCGTGGCCAAAATTCAGTGAAAATTCATAATATTTTCGTCGAGTGTACGTCGTGTGTCACGTGTATTCGTGAATTATCACGCGCAGGACACGTTCCGACAAGGAGTCCTCGTGGACGTCGCCGGTTCTCCTCGTCTTTCGCTAGCACAAGTCACTTGAATCGTGCAATTAGCCGCGCGGGCGAGAGGGGGGACGCTGCTTGAAGTTCGCAAAAATTGGAAATCGCGAACTTCTGAATACGGAGTATAAAATACAAACTAAGCAGCGACGACACGACAGCGACGACGACGTTCTCGTCGTCATCGTCGTGGCGTGTCGTCACGATGGATTCGACCTTGGCGATGTTTCACGGAGCGTAAAGTCCGCTCATCTCGTGGCTTTACATCGCCTGCCAATTATTTCGGTTATTCCGGTACGTATATACGGCCGAATGTCGGTCGGTCAGTCGGTCGTACTTTTTCCCATCAATCAAGCGCGCGCACACGTCGTACGTTACATATCGACGACGGCGAAGGTTACGCAAAGGGGAGCTTTCGCAAATCGCTGCCGATGAGAGATGAGATCGGGGGAGAAGTCGTCTCGTCGTCGGTTAACCGCTGCAACTACGTCGCGCGTTCTCGCGAGCTTGGCATGGGACGATAGCTAGGAAATCCCGCGACCTGTGATATAACAGCATATGCCTTGTTGTGTGTGTGTGTGTATATATATATGAAGCTTCACTTAAAAATTTCGTAACACGTTTGTCGCACGTGCAAGTAACTGCTCTCGCTGCCGACAAGAGAGAGAGAGCAGGTCGCTTTGGTCCGTCGAAACGCACGTACCGTGGTGTCTTCTTCCAATTCAAGCATGCGGATTGACACAAGAAGGATGGTAGATAGAGACAGACCGACAGATAGATGTTGGCTGACTCTTAGAAGCGTGTACACGCGCGTCACGCACCGGAAATTAGCATCGGACGCAGGACTTTCGACTATTATCTCGCCGTGACCGTTGCGACCGTTCGAGAGAGGGTCCGCTATTGTCAGGCATTGCGAATACTACAATGAAGAAGAATACAGTTACGCGCGCGCGCCTCTAAAAAGAACGATCTCGAGAGAGCGAGGATTTTACGACGCCGTCCTGAATGTATCATTCGTATCGCCATCGGTGTATCGTCTTCTGTTGCAGTTTCCTGGTGAGTGCATCCTCACATACATGGAGTTTCAGTTGGATAGCGCAGAATACTGCCAGGCTCAACACAAATAGAGAGATACGCCCGTACTCGCTGAGGACTGTTAGGTACTGTTGAAGCGAGCAGCGAGGGAGAGGGTATAGACACATCTCGGAGAGAGAAGAAAGGTGGACATTGGAGTAGAGAATTAAAAATCATACACCACACACACGCACACACACATACACACACATCATACATAGACACACAGGGAGAGTCCGGGAAAAAGGAAATCATCAACTAGTCATCGACGCAAGACGTAGGAGAATTTTAATAGAAACCAATTATTAATTTACATTAGTAGATGCAAGCATCGTAGTTACTGAGCGCGCCTGTCACACGGGAGCACCCAGTGCCAAATAGGTGAGTGTGCGCTCCCTATTTGTCCCTCCATTGGTGGAGAGACTAAGCTCGAAAATCGAGATCAGGGTTGCCGCAGAAAACCCGGGTGAAGTCCGTGGAAATTGAAAATGTCGGGGAAAGATGCGAAGTACCTGGAATTCGGAACTTCGCCTCGTAATTCCCTCGGCTGAATACTCTCAGCTGTATTCCCTCTTCCGATACTCATTCATTTCTTGCTGTCCTGAATTTGCACTCAAGGATCGTGTTATGTTACGAAATTCTTGGGTTTCTGTTGCTCTTCCAATGATACAAGCCTACCTTTCTTGCGATCTCGGCTTCTAAACGTTAAAGTTGAAAATTACTTGTTGCTCATGAAAAATTCCGCATTGTCGTCTGGAAAGCATGAAAAAGTCAGAGAATCTCAAGATTCATTTCCTGTGGCAACCCTGCGAAGTGCAATTTATCGCGATTGTTGAGAGAGCAAGAATATCTTTCTCGGTGCGTAACTTACCCGCAAAAATATAACTCGTTTGTTTTCGCTTTCAGATAATCTTCCGAGTCATAGTCGAAAGTCTCTCAAGTGGGGAAGAGTAAAGCGCATATCAACACCGCCTAATGTAACGTAGCCCTTACCCTTTCGGCGAGATTCGCATCCCGACAACCTCTCTCGACGTCTACATGTAAACCCACGGTTCTGTCCTCTGTAAAAAAATAAGGGATATTCTTATTAGTTAAATGAGAAGCAACTTTATAAGACTGACATTTAATGGGCTAAGTTGTCAAATCCAGCCTTTGTCGCTTCGTATAGTGTGGCACACGTACGAGACTCGAAGAGACAAGTTCTAAGATCTTTTAAGAGTTAAAAACACAATAAGGGGAGATAGATAGATTATACAACCATCTGCCGTTAAGAAGGAAATGAGCAACATGAGGGTGAAGGATATCAGGCCGGCGCCCGCCGAAATTGCATACAAAAACATGAAGTTCCTCATCACCGATCGGCCGAATGATCAAACCATCCATACCTTTATTCAAGTGAGTAAGAAAACTGAGTCGTAAGCCTATGTCGTGATATGTCGCCGGCACATTTTCATTTTTAATGCGAATTATAATCAAGGAAAAATAGAGCAGGTCTTCGGGAGTCTAATCGCGGCTGTTGCAGTGATGTAATATTTTTCATTTCGTAGGAAGATATAGAAATACCACGTCGTCACAACAGCTGCGGGTTATGCTCTTAAAGACCCATTCCATCTTCCCAGCGCTGTCATTCAGTCACTCGAATCAATCTTTTGTCACTTTTTCTTGACAAATCGCTAAAAAATTCAGTATCGTCCAAAATGAATCACTTTCTTTCCCGAGCTGTTGTGAAATTTGGTTGTAAAATATGGATGTTATATATATATAAAATACTTAATAAAATTGCCCCGAAAACATATTTATATCGTTCATGCTCTTGGTCTTTCCTTGTTATGAACTTTCAAACAATGCTATGAAAAGAATTCGCTATATGTTAAATTATTCAATAGGAAAACCTGGGATAATAAGAGTAAGCGTCGCTTTTTTGTTTAAACGGCCTTTGCTGCTCTCAGAATCCGACAAAAAAATGTCACTTTTGATGTCACTTTTAACGTCTGAAAGGTCACCTTTTCTTGCCAAGAAGCAATCACTATCTTACATTTCTTGTTCCGGTGACTGGGTGGTAGTTTTTGTTCTGGTTTGTGACCTTAGAGCAGATATGAATATATAGTTTGACAGATAATAATATCACGATGTCTCTCCTCAACAGCAACTGAAAATGCACAATGTAAAGGAAGTGGTAAGAGTCTGCGAACCAACGTACAAAGTCGAAGAACTTAAGTCAGAAGGGATCAATGTGATAGATTTGGTATTCGACGATGGTACATTCCCACCGAACGAGGTAAGACGTCCCGCATGTATTCTCGAACGCGTATAAAGTCGAGAGAGAGACTAGCAATCGACATTTCATATCGTTGATATCAAAATTCCAGGTGGTGGATGAATGGTTCGAATTGCTGAAGAATCGATTCCGAGAATCACCTGACGCATGTGTAGCGGTACACTGTGTCGCGGGTCTCGGTAGAGCACCAGTTTTGGTAGCGGTAGCTCTCATTGAACTCGGGCTTAAGTTTGAAGACGCTGTTGCTCTTATCAGGGAGTAAGTACTTCTGTATCTCATCGCATATTGGACTCTCTCGAAGTTGATGGGTTTGGCGGTCACCAAACTGACTCTCTCTCTCTCTCTCTCTTCTGTTTCCAGGAAAAGACGAGGCGCCATAAACGCGAAGCAGTTGACTTTCCTCGAAAAGTATCGTCCCAAGTCTCGACTGAAGATCAAGAACGGACAGAAGAATTCCTGCTGCGTCCAATAGATGGAAGGATTTTTTCGAAAAGCGGAGAAAACGGAAAAGTCACTAATTCACGATCGATATAAATGTATAGGTTTTTACGCCTGGCAACAAACGGTATATTGTAGCGAATCTGTTTTGAATGGCCTATCAATGGAAATGCAACCGTGATGAAGAATTGCAAACTTTACCAGTTGCAATCACCAACCAGTCGCAATTTTGAGGCACATTCTGTCTGTCCAATTATGTATTTTGAGACAAGCCATTAACACGTGAATTGCTTCAAATTGTCGCTGTGTTTCTTTTTACGGAAATCCTGTATTTATTTTTGATACTTAATCAATATTGATCGTAATAGGACAGAAGTTAAGCCTTAAAACTGTAATAACTATTTTTAAAATATTCGCGAATGCGCGCGGTTATTATTGCTACTCGATCATGCTGAAGTATGCAGCGTGACGTCAGATTTTTACTCACACGCATTACATTCATTGCATTATTTCCCCTCTCCAATATGTGGGAGACAAAAATTCATAAATCCTCATTGTGAGCCGAAACGATTTATATTAGGAAAAATTTCAACTGTAATCAGCTAACACATATGGTATGCATCGGATATTCGTCATTTTTTTCTCATCATCAATCGAAAATTGTATTGCGTCTGTAACATAAGTAGAAAACTTAGTATATTTCTAATTTATAGGTTTTTTTTTTAACAGACATAATTTGAAAATTACTATTAAGATTACATTGAGTGATTGCAAAGTACATTTCCAGATAAGTGTGGTCAAGAGATGAACACGTTCCTCTGTAAAACGTGTAAATGACATGCAAAGTTTTAATATTTGAAACAAAATATTGAGACTTCATTATACATATTTCCGTTTCAAAAAAAAAAACAAAAAATAAGAAAGAAAGAAAAAAATATGTCTTGACTACTCAATATATCACTCTTTAAAAGCATCCTATAAATATATTCTTCACAATATATGATTAGAATAAAAGGGAGGTACATGCGCATCCTTTTTCAAGTGTTTAAACGTGTATGGTTTTGATATGATGTGTATCAGTCGCAGCTTTGCAAAAGATGTGAAATCGAATGTGAACACGATATGCTCGACGTTACAATTATTTCGACGATGAATCAGGACACATGCCACAGTGAAAAATGCTTGATTTTGCGATGGAAAAAAAAATGCTGCACTGTGCTGAGTATTGCAATTTGCGAAAAGCGACATTGCAGTTCACTGCAGAATATTTTCTGTCATGTACGTAAATTTATCACGAAGTTGAGTATACACGGCTAATATTAATTTTTATCAACGTGATATATCGTTAGAGGAACACAGTTGATGTTTGGTTTACGTAACTTTATGTATATGTCTGTAAAAAAATGTACTTTTTTTTTTTAATATCTGAGACACGAGTTTCATATGAAGCGTTAGAGTCCGGAAAATATATATAACTCACGCGTTCTTTGAGAATTTGTCCGAGTTTAAAGAACGAAGAGGAAGACACGTGTGTATATTGCGTTGCATTTCCAATGGCATGCCGAATCGCTGATGGATGTTCTTAACTCTTATTGGACTTGGAATCTGCGTTAACTTGAACGATGAATGAAACTCGAGAATAACGCGAGGTAAAAAAAATGAATCACACTCCAGAGTTGTATATCACGTTTATCGTAGCTCAACGACAATTTCACCAAAATCTTTGCATATCCAGGGAAAAACCTTTAACCGCAAGCAAGCAAAGGAATAGATTTTTTCAAATCTGACACACATATACACACACACACGCACACAAAGCATTTTATGTAAGAGCCATCGTCGTCTTCTATTTTGGTAAAATTGTCAGTGACGCTGTACGCCACACTAAACTGTGTTCAAAGGATAGAGATGAAAAAAAAAGAAATTCACTCGTAAACTAATAACGAATATTAATAACTCTAGAACATTTCGCGCGTCTGCTGATTTTACGTGAATGTACGTTCTTTTGTAATGAACAAACACGTCTTCGCTTCTCTCTGGCTGTCCCCCGCTCAACAATAGAAATGATGCGCGCCGGAAATGGTGTTATCGCGCGACGGTTGCGCTCGAGCGATCAGGCTCGCTCGGTTTACGCACCGCTCTATGTTCAACCAACCGAGTTTAATTGCCACGGTGCCACCGGCGCGCGGTGTTGTACCCCCCCCCCTGGAACAACAATGAATCGTTGTATCGTACGTTTGTTAATCACCCCCGGCAATTCACCTCTTATTCCGCAACGACGCGAACGACACGATCGATTGACGTTCAGCTACCAGGTGGCCACAGAGCGAAAACAGTTTTTTTTTCCCCCGAGCGATTCTAGATTCTCGCGCGCGCGCATATTTTATAACGAGTGACGACACACCCACACTTCTACACCACACACATACACACAAAACTGAGTACATTCACTACGATCGCAGATACTCGGATTGAAATCTAAATCTGGTACATCTCCTTTTTTGTAATATTAAAAAACTGCAATATTTTTTACCAGAGGATGGGACGAGGGATATTCGTAAAAATGAAACAAAGATGACCCAACCCCCCTTAGATACAAAAGTACATTACTTTTCATTGTTCACTCCTTAGTTTAATTGTGATAATTAAAGATAATTGGACGCGTTTTCTCTTTGAATTAAGAACCCCCCCCCCCCCCC